>NC_079173.1:1417454-1604954 GCF_947568905.1 Ostrea edulis | reverse complement strand
AGTACATCCATCATCCACTTTTTGATTAGCAAAGGTTGTCAGTTTATGGAAAAGGGAGTGGCTGGAGGAGGAGGAGGTGCCCAATGTCTATACTCCACCTAACCTAACACACCCACCCACCCCCTAACCCCGCCCCCTCCTCCGTCATTAGAGAACTGAGAATCCTGGACTGTACATAAACACAGTTTTATATATACACATGTAGGAATAACTAATAATAATGTACATAAACACAGTTTTATATATACACATGTAGGAATAACTAATAATAATGTACATAAACACAGTTTTATATATACACATGTAGGAATAACTAATAATAATGTACATAAACACAGTTTTATATATACACATGTAGGAATAACTAATAATAATAATTATTATTAGGAATAACTCTCTTAATTAAGCAGTTTTTTCCACACAAAAATTTCCAAAATATTGCCAAAATTTCCCAAGGAGATTAAATGATTAAAACTTTATTTTAACTAACTTTATGAAATTAGCATCATGATAAGGAAAATATTGAACAGTGCAACAGGATGTTTGCGCCATTTAATCTAGAAAGCATTAAAACTTTGTATAATCTGAAATGATGTGCAATCTGTTATCATGTCACGTTCATGATGTTGCATAATAAATTCTAAGTATTTTGTGAAAAGGTTTCGAAACAAAGTTATATATAGCTACAAAACTCAACAGTAATATTGATATTGTATACCATGATTGATTGGATATTGTTTAACGTCCCTCTCGAGAATATTTCACTCATATGAAGACGTCACCACTGCCGGTGAAGGGCTGTAAAATTTAGGCCTATGCTCGGTTCTTATGGCCTTTGAGCAGGTAGAGATCGTGCCACACTTGCTGTGACACGGGGCCTTGGTTTTTGCAGTCTCATCCGAAGGACCACCCCATTTAGTCACCTTCTAAGATAAGTAAGGGATCGGTACTGAGGACCAATTCTAACCCGGATCCCAACGGGACTTGTATATCATGTATCAAAATTTTGCCAGAATGATTTCCCCTAATCAATAGGGCATAAGATACCTTTTAAAATTGGTGTGAAAAATATTGAATATACCCAGGGTAAAAGTGTAGGGAAGGCAACAATAAAAAAGACACTGGACAATGGCCTAGTACTCTTAGATGTAGTGATATACAGGTACCATAGCTATCGTATATCCAGGGCTTGAAACTAACTTCTTATGTCACCAGTCCAGCCAGACTAATGGGGTTTAATTTCAACAAATTCACAGAAAAAAATTACCCTTTGGGTTTTATGGAATTTGATCGCGTGACCAACCTGTATTTATATCCCGATAAATATTTTTAAATGACACCTTATTTCTTAAATATTTGTGTACATAACACTATATTTGTGTACATAACATTATATTTGTGTATACATAACATTATATTTGTATACATAACACTATATTTGTGTACATAACATTATATTTGTGTACATAACATTATATTTGTATACATAACACTATATTTGTATACATAACACTATATTTGTGTACATAACACTATATTTGTGTACATAACATTATATTTGTATACATAACACTATATTTGTGTACATAACATTATATTTGTGTACATAACATTATATTTGTGTACATAACATTATATTTGTGTATACATAACATTATATTTGTGTATACATAACATTATATTTGTGTACATAACATTATATTTGTGTACATAACATTATATTTGTATACATAACATTATATTTGTGTACATAACATTATATTTGTATACATAACATTATATTTGTGTACATAACATTATATTTGTGTACATAACACTATATTTGTGTACCATAATACATAGATAATACAATCTGTGGTAGTTGTTTATAATCACTGGAAATCTATCACTTTAACGATGTACAATAACACATCCTAAATCCTGATCAGGATTCAGTTTTTACCCGCTAAAACTTACCACACATTGTTGCCCTTCGTGGCGAAATCCAGCGAGTACCCAAGCATGGACCCAGCTGTTCCGCTCAAAATCTTGGCCCCTTTAATTCCGACATTAAATCCAGATATCACAGGGATACACAAAAATATAAGAAGCCATGTTTCTCTTCTCCACATCACGCCTTTCGATGTCAGTGTCTTCAGCTGTGTAAGATATGTGTACCTCTTCTTGTGACTCACCGAAACCGAAAGTAGATCTTCCGGTGTTTCCGACTCCGTGTATCTCAAGTTCTACAATATAATATCGAAAGGTTTTCAATCATTGTTATCGATCGCGACAATTACAATTACTAGCATATAATACCGGAAATCTGTCGGCACAGACGAGACGGGTTCACAATGTACAGGCGTAGTGTGTGTGTGTAATCCGTTTCGTTTAAAAGTCAACTGAACTGCGCCTTGAAATCATGTCGCATTTTTTCACTATTCAATATACAGTGATGTCATCTAGCGAGGTTACTCATAATGTGAAATAGTTTAGGTAGGGTCAGAGCGAACAGAGTGCAGGTACACAAATACACAGATATACTTACCGACTCCCCGACACCTGGGAGTCCTACCTGTCTTATGTCGGGATTCACGGAATTTATTTTTGGATCAATTACGAGATAAGAACCTGGAAAATTTAGGGTCCGTCAACGAAAATAGGAGTACCTTCTACTTTCATTCATGAGGCCTGCTAGTAGAAATCTCTGTAAACTTTGAAGACGTGTGCATTACGAAACACTATCCGGTACAAAACGCTGCGAGATAAGTGCAGTGTAATACAGAGATAAAATGGTAGACTTTACACATTTTATAGAGTTCGGAAGAATCTGCCGCATTCCTCGCGTCGGTGCACAGGGCCTGCCCTCAATAGACTGGCCACCCTCATAGCGCTAAAACAAGTGAAATCCGACTTACCTTTGTAAAGATATTACAAACAAATTTTAAAAACGCCCCAATTTCAATGTCTTCTCTTCAAATGTTTAAATTCCTTGACCGCGTTTCTCTCTCGTCGGCGTGAGCTATTTTTAGAGGAAGGAATTCCAGCGAGGGGTTTTCTGGTCTCGGCGACACATTTTACGGCGGATCCCCTAATCTTCAGCTACAACATCGCCGGTTTTGTATTCAGACAGCGGGTATATTCACGTTACACGTGTATGTCTAAAATTTTAGGTACATATTATCATAGGCCTAATATTTGACTTTTAGAAGTAGCTTTTCCATATCAAGTAAAACTGCTGTGACAACTCAACAGAAATCCCTGTATGTGCCAGTATTGCATTGCACACACACCCCTCCCCTCCCCCCCACTTACCCGCCAAAGTACTGATGAATCCTTAGTTACACATATTGCAGGTAAAAATACCACATGTGGATATCAAGCACAGGACATGCACTGGGCATAACACACAATCCCTAGCATAAGCCAATTATACACTGTATATAGTTATCATATATATAGTTACAGGGACCTTGTGAACGCATGTGTCAAAACATGACAAACTCTATCTCTTTCTCTTTCTCTCTCTCTCTCTCTCTCTCTCTCTCTCTCTAGCCAACCAAACCTTCTGAAGAGAATACACACATATATTATTCTAATGGCAAAAAAGTACTAGATCTATGTTAGGTATAGCTATAGGGATACTTATAAAAGTTTATCTAATACTCTCTTTCTAATTATGAAAAAAAAATTGAGAGAAAATATTAGTAAGGATCCCACACCACTTGTCCTCACTAAGTTAATATTTTGTATCTACATATTTCACACGCTGTAGGTCACATTTATGAGGACGTTTTTGAGAGAACATTTTTGCAATTATGTCCTCAAAACTTCTGTCCATTGGTTGAAATTTGTCTTTACTTTACACGTTTTACTCTCTCTCTCTCTCTCTCTCTCTCTGTATAAGATTGCATTTAAAGAGCATATGTGGAGACAGCCGGTTAAATTTGTTTACATAGCTTACGTCAACATCTAGAGAACTATGCATGGTATGATATGATCTCGTGCATTTTGGCCACTGCAGAAAAATGCACGAACACTTTTTTGTTTTTCTCCTTTCCCTCAATCTACGACAAGCTCGCATCTTAACGATTCATTCTTTAAGATTAAACAGACAGTACACCGCCGTTTGTTTGGGGAATATGAATTTACAATCTTGAAGGTTTGGACGTGAACACGCGCCTGGGAAGCTGGAGGCGATTTAAAAATTAGTAATATATATATTTGTTCTTCTTTTTATCTACTTTATGCAGAGGTTATGGAAAGTTCACCAAAAACATTCCCGTTGTCTGACAAAGAAGAAGTGGGGCTGGACATCATCAACTGAATATCGATGTAAATAAAACAGTCCGCTTCGTCTTTCTGGATTTTTCAATGTGATTATTTATTTACATTGTATTTATTTTTTCATTCTTACCGACAGACTTAGAAGACATAATGATTCTGACTACGGATTATTCCGTTTACCTGATCCAGATAGAAGGCTCACGGTGGGGATGAGCGGTCAACAGGGGATACTTACTCCTCATGGGCACCTGACCCCCATCTCTGTACGGTCCGTGTTTGCCCCACCCATATTTTGTATTCTTTATTGGAATTCTCCATGAGATTGACCACGGTTTGAATTATCTTCACTTTTCATGCACACGCATGCTATTCTGAAATCGCCCCTGAACACCTCGGACTTGGGAGTTACGTGTGCATTTTATTATTCTGAGGGAACTGAAGCGAAGTTAACAAATCCGACCCCAAAAATGTCGCACGGCAAACACAGATTACACACACGCCACTTACGTTTTACGCCCGATTAATTCAAACGGCTACAGATGCATCTAGAAATGTAAACACAATGATAGGCAATTTTCTTCTCATTTGAGAGAGTCGTCACAAGTCCTGTTTCTTCTACTTAAATGTCTTAGTACATTACTGTAATGGTGTCCCTGAAGGTAGTTCTGTTGTAGGTATTTAGTGGGGACTATGAAATACACAAAAACACATTAAGTAGATTGAGAATTGAGTGTTTAAGTGGAGAGTCTGATAAAACACCCCCCAGGAAACACAATGATTGAGATGATTATAATCTGATATTTATATGTTTTATATTCACTTATAAGTTAAAGTTAGAAATCTAGGAATTTATTAACAGGTGCGATGTCTAAAGTGTAGAGTCACTTTCCCGGGACAAAGCATTGAAAGGTCAGAGAAAATGGGATTGTTTCATTTGTTGTTTTCAAAAACTTCAAATAATTAACAAAGAAGAGGTCGCTGAACAAAACCAGGATCAAAATTGTGAACATGTTTTAATAATAACTTGTTGACACCCCTCCCCCTTTCTTTCCAAAAAGAAATACACACGGTACATGTAAATCTCTTGTCTAAATTGATTCCACGCTTCCGTGAGTTTATATATACATGGACTCCATAGGGGGACTAAAATTTTATATTCACTGGAGCAAAGAGATTCAAGTCGAATTTCAATATCGTATTTACAGGGGAGAGAGAGAGAGAGAGAGAGAGAGAGAGAGCTAAACAGAGGTACACAGAGACATATAGAGAGAGAAGGGGGTAAGAAGGACTAGTGCGATTTACATGTAATTAGTAAAACATAGACTAGAGGAGCCCCATACTATCAATCAAAGGGACGGACGAATGATTTCCCCTATCATTTTCTTTTCTACTTTTAATGATCAAGATCTACTGTCTAATGTGTTTGAAATTTTTCACCAAAAATAAAGTTAAGTATCACGACAGAAGTCATTATAGATCCGAGATCGAGAGTTATTAATTTATCGTGTAAACAAAGATTGGGGTATACATGTATGTTTTTGACAAAGTTTTCAAAACGTCTGGTTATCCATCTAATTCTATATTATATATATATATATCTGGTTATCCATCTAATTCTATATTATATATATATATTTGGTTATCCATCTAATTCTATATTATATATATATATATCTGGTTATCCATCTAATTCTATATTATATATATATATCTGGTTATCCATCTAATTCTATATTATATATATATATATATATATATATCTGGTTATCCATCTAATTCTATATTATATATATATATCTGGTTATCGATCTAATTCTATATTATATATATATATATATATATATATCTGGTTATCCATCTAATTCTATATTATATATATATATATATATGGTTATCCATCTAATTCTATATTATATATATATATATGGTTATCCATCTAATTCTATATTATATATATATATCTGGTTATCCATCTAATTCTATATTATATATATATATATATATCTGGTTATCGATCTAATTCTATATATTATATATATATATATATATATATATATATATATATATATATATATATATATATATATCACATTTCAAGTGCTCTTTAGCTTTAAGCAAAATGTGCCATTTAAAAGTTGAATTTGTGTCTATGCAAAATAGTGATGCTTTAAATTACAAAATTAACATTTCACTAGTTTGTAAACATAAATAATGCCAACGTTTTGTTTACATTGACGTAACACAGAGTTAAAGCTAAAATATTTATCTTTTCCTTGCGTTAAGAATCTCCAAATATTAATTGAGTTACATTTTAATGTTTAACATCAAAATTTAATTTGATATTACTATAAAATTACTATATAACTACATATATTGTAAATCTTATAAAAGTAAAATATATTAAAGTAAATAAGTCCTTTTCAGTATATCAATTTTATTTCGTGACCTCATACAGAAACTAAATTGCAAAATACATCACGCACATATTTGAAATAAAATGAAGGAAATTAAGTTTTTCAATTTTATTGTCTCCCCACCCTATAATCTGTACTGGACGCGGAGTTCGTTAAATTTATTTCCGCATGCACTTAACACAACAAGTAGACTGTTTGTGAAATATATCCTGACTCTCTTGTAAATCTTGGGCAAGTACTTATAAACACGCAAACAAAGCCTTAAAAGTACACACGTGTACAGGAGAAAATAAGCTTGTCGTACAAAATGTGATTACTCAGTACCTAACGCAGAGTCAGGGAGTATCATGTAAATCTTATAAACGTAAACATTCCTAAATAACTACATATATTGTAATTTTATAAAGTAAAAATTTCTCTATAACTACATATATTGTAATCTTATAAAGTAAAAATTACTCTATAACTACATATATTGTAATCTTATAAAAGTAAAAATTACTCTATAACTACATATATTGTAATCTTATAAAAGTAAAAATTACTCTATAACTACATATATTGTAATCTTATAAAAGTAAAAATTACTCTATAACTACATATATTGTAATCTTATAAAAGTAAAAATTACTCTATAACTACATATATTGTAAATCTTATAAAAGTAAAAATTACTCTATAACTACATATATTGTAAATCTTATAAAAGTAAAAATTACTCTATAACTACATATATTGTAATCTTATAAAAGTAAAAATTACTCTATAACTACATATATTGTAATCTTATAAAAGTAAAAATTACTCTATAACTACATATATTGTAATCTTATAAAAGTAAAAATTACTCTATAACTACATATATTGTAAATCTTGTTGAGGACCCCCACGCCACTGGACACCTCGACAGAGGACCTCTGTTCCGCCACCCCCAGAGAGCCGGGCCTCCTCCCGCCGGTTACTGTCGACCGACACCTCGACCACGATCGACACCTCGACCACGACCGACCTCGAGGACGATCGCTTTCGACACCGACCGATACCTCTAGATCTGGATATCGGGTAATTGGTTCATTCCATCAAAGATACGCATGTCGTTTGCCGGGTGTTGCTAAAACGCGGAACGGAAAAGTTCGTACATTTACTGACATCCTGCGGATTAGTGTTAAATCCACAGAGATACAACGAGAAAGAAAGATTGAGACAAAACCTGAAAACTAAGGTGACTTTTACGATCCATAGTAGGAGAAATTAACAGATATGAAATAGATAAAAGGCTAACAGACAATTTATGCTTGGTGGAATTAAAAGGTCGTCTCATTATTAATTTGAATATCAAGATACAAGTATTTGGTTTAGAAATAAACTGCCAGAAGTCCTCCCTATAATTTAGGATTGGAGTGCTGCGGTCACAAAGTCTCTGTTAGTAAAAAAAAAATAATATACCAAACCAAACACAAGATGTTTAACTTACTGACTTCATAAGATCATGAATTGTCGTTGTTATATACATACCACACTCCCTGTGGTAAGCATACACATATACGGTATTTTGTGTAAATTGACATGTAAATGTGCGTTAATGACGATTTGCCACCGATGGGGTGGGGGTGGGGGGCATATGGAGTACGCTGCTCGCTAACACACCTGTCAATGCCGGCATTTCAAAATTCTTGTAAACTTGTAAACAAATTTCCAATTTTTTTATTTTAATCACAAAAAAGTATTTTCTTCCGATTTTTCGTGTTATCGTAGCTACATTAATCATTCTCATTCTTAAATTCTTATCCCTTTTCCGTTCCGTTCCATTTTCCGTTCCGCGTTTTAGCAACACCTGTTTGTTGGGGTCCGGTTGCATGGGCTGTCCTGTAATCGATCTGCTTTCTGTTCCGCACATACATGTATCTGTCTGTGTCCTTTGCTCATTCCCCAAAACTGATGAGAGGTAATATCAGTAGAAAGTAACAGTATGTACATGAGCTACGATAACACAAAATACCGTATATGGGAAAAATCCTTATCTTAACGCTAACACTTTTAAATGAGTACACATACTTACATCTAATTCGCACTGAAAACTCGCTCGTAATGATTAACTTATAAAAATGTACAATTTAGTCCTTTCCATAGCCTACATTATATAGAATGACTACTCATCTAATGGGAAGATATATCTATATTTATATCCTTCTTCCTGTATGCATTTGAGGCACTCAAATGTAAACAAAACTTTATTCTTTTATGATTGTGTAATAGGTCAAAAAGATAATTTTAAAAAATACAAATTCCGTGTGCATTAACCATTGATCACACACACGCACCTGGACTGGAGGCTGACGCGCATACACAGGGAATTAAATAGATTTAATTCGGTTGTAAAACAGTAGTTCTGATTCATAAAACACAAATTCAGTCACAGATTTACCGATATAGAGTTATTTGCTTTCCATCGTTCTATTTACACACGCTAATCTCAAACGATGTTATTTGAAGTGCATTTTTTGTTGTTTTCAATTTGTAAAATGCATTACTTTCAATTCATGAAGAAATAGGCGTAAAAGACTTACCCATACCAAAATATGACTATAAGAGAAAATGTAGCAAATGTTTTGAGCTTCCCGATTATGTTATATATACGTTTTTTTAATTATTGTGTTTTGTAGACAAGATTTTGCTAACAGAAGATAACACAATTTTTGATTGATTGATTGATGTTTTCCGCCACACTCAACATTTTTTCAGTTATCAGGTGGTGCCCAGTTTTTATAGGTGGAAGAGAAAACCCAGATACAATGTACCTGGGAAGAGACCACCGACCTTCCGAAAGTAAACTGGGAAACTTTCTCATTTACCGGCGCGAGCGGGATTCGAACCCGCGCCGACAGAGGTGAGAGGTCGTGTGACACAATATTTGTCTTTTCGGCTTAATTTTCTTACTTTCCAGCTACAATGTGCGATTTTGAATGCATGCTTTCGACGAGTTCCCAACATCTTACAGCAAAACTTTGAATAGAAAAATTGTTTAGTTTATACTTCATTTTTTGAAAATATAATTTGTTTCATTATATTCCAATTATTAAGAAAGCGCCACCAATTCAATCCCATCAGCATTTAAAAGGCGTCACTGGGCGTGGAAGATTATACATCGTCATAATGGCTGACTTCCTTTTAAACATGGATGAAAATATAGATATCAGCAATATTTGTTTATTCATTTAAAACACTGTCGCCTATATAGCTGAGTAGCTCAGTAAATAATTTGTCATTTTCTGTGGTACTGACTGCGTTATCTCCTTATAATAATGCATACGTGTCTACTATATGCAAATTATTCATTCTAAAAATAGCATTAAATAGGTCATTTCTTGGAGCTGTGTATTTTTACCACTCACTCCATAAGTTTGTAGCTTAAAAAGAAGTCCCTTATGCCATACACGATCAAAATCACAAAACACCATACAGCAACATTTGCCCTCATCTATGGATTTCACTATATGATCATGTTTCAATAAGCTGATAGACAGCTGAATGACCAGGTGTAAAAAACAGCTTGGTATTTGTAAAAAAGATCATTTGATTTAAAATAATTGTATACATATTTAAAAATAACACGTCACATAATTTTACCAACACAACTCAACAATGATACAGGTCTATGATTTGACCATACTGATGGGTCACCTTTTTTAAACAAAGGAAGTACGTTAGCTACCTTCCATTGTTTAGGAAATGCACATTCTTTTAAAAGACCGATTAAACAGAAAACGCAAAGGGGTTGAGACGCTAAAGATTGTAGTCTATAACATTTATGGCTTATTTTATCTGGCCCTACAGCCTTGTTGACCTGGAGAATAGAAATTATGTTAATAATATCTTGCTCCACAATTTTAATGCTGTTGAATACACTATTACAACAAAATAAAGAAAACGCTGGTGCCAGCAGTGTAGGTTTCATCAAAATCGACGCAAAAAATTATTCAACGCTGCAACCTTGTCGGTATTGCTGTATGTAATATGTACATCACCATTTTCGGTGGTATTTCGGTCCTGGGTTTAGTTTTAAATATATCTTTCAAAAGTTTCCGATGCGTTTCATAACTTTTGATACTTGCATCAGTAAGATTGGCTTCTATATCATTATTATTCCGTAGGGATCCGGTTTAGAATAGGTCCTCAGTATCCCTTGCCTGTCGTATAAGGCGACTAAATGGGCGGTCCTTCGGATGAGACCCCCCCCCCCCAAAAAAAAAAAAAAAAAAAAAAAACCCGATGCCCCTGCCACAGCAGGAGTGGCACGATAAAGATCCCTCCCTGCTCAAAGGACATAAGCGCTGAGCATAGGCCGAAATTTCGCAGCCCTTCACCGGCAGTGGTGACGTCTCCATATGAGTGAAATACTCTCGAGAGGGACGTTAAACAATATTCAATCAATCACTCTATATCATTATAATAGTCTGATATCGCTACGTTTTTCATATTGTTAACTTTGTTCTGTAGTTGTTGTTTTTGTGGTTTTTTTTAAATATCCCAATCAGAATTGTTTTAATTTTTTTTTCCGCACGGTTTCTTGTTTTCCGCAGTGCTGAATCCAACCATGGTTTATCTTTAGGTCTACTTAGGGGGGGGGGGGGGTAGGGGGGTCTAATAGTGATTGCTTTTTCCGGAACGCATTGTTTTACTGTGGAGAAATCTATATCGTTCGCTTCATTGATAATTTTGTTCCAAAGTGTTTTTAATGTATCGAAATCTACAGTTTTGTATAACCAAACTTTACGACCACAGGACTGATTTTGGAGTGAATGTGATTTAAGATAGATGTATGTGCCTTTGTGGTCACTAAGAGTGTTTTCTACAGCTATTGTCCCCGAGTTCAATACATCGTCTTGTATAGCTTCACTAACAAGAAATGGGTCGTTGAAAGTTTCCGTGTTTTGCGTGATTCTTGTAGCTTCTTGGATCGTGTTTTCTAAGGAATATTTTAGAAGGATTTCATTAACTATGTCTGTGTTTGAGAGATTCAAGACATTTACGTCACCTAGAACTATGATTTTATCCGATACGACCCCCCCCCCCCCTTTTTTTAAAACCCACATTAATACAGGCACAGTATTTCTATACTACAAATAACCCGGCCAATCAGTTACAAATTTTCTAATCGGTTAGCATTTTTTCAACCGAGTAATCGGTTAACCGGCGAATCGTTGTTACCCATGGTATTTAACACATGCATTTATGTAATAGTTATTGTATATTTATTTCGGTATATCTTGATTTATTTGGATGAGGGGCGGTGGCGAGTGCGAAGCACGAGTCTCCGCCCTTCGTCCAAATAAATCAAGATACACCGAAATAAATATTTAATAACTTACTTGTACCATGACCAATTAGAAATATACTGTCTGTCATGTAACAAGTGGTTATTGCATGATTTTTTTAATTACCCCAATGAAAAGTAAAGTTTTTGGCAGGTGATCGCTTGGGTATTTTCCTCTTCCCGCCATGCATGTTAATCGCGCACTCATCGCCCGATAGTTGGTGAGAGCACCTCAACTATGATCATTGGCGATTTGTAACACGATTTGGGTTTACAATTTTTATTCAATGATGACCATGAGGATTTTCTCACAAGCATGTGAGGATCACACATTTCGTGAAATTAAACTGAGAGATGATAAAATGGATATCGACACGGCCGCGAGCCTAGATCTAGTGAATTCTAATTTGAACATCACCATGTGTTGAAATTGTCAGGTGGTGTTCAATAATTTATTTACACAGCACAGTTTTAAAAAATATGCAAATGATGTATCTCCAGTTATTGTACACTTTTTATAAAAGGAAAAACACTACAGCCATGATACAATTTTATTCAAACCAACCAAACTTTGGATACATACCATCTCGCACGAACGACAACTCGTACAAGCAAGAAACTGCGAAAATCCGGAATTTCTATCCGTATGCATTCGGCATCCGTAGGTTCTAGATCATAACGTCTATCAATGCTCAATGAATCGGATGCATATATAATTACACCGCCACCGTGTGAATTCCTATCTTTTCGAAAAATTTATTGAAATCCATCTATATAAATATCATCGTTTATAACTGAAGCGTCCAGGCCAGGTGCGTTTCTGTGAAACATAAAATATCAAAGTCTAACACGAAGCTCAAAAACTGGTCGAACTTATTTCTAATGCTTCTTACGTTCAAGTGGAAAATATCCAGTGTAAATTGTGTTACATGAAATGGCCCTGGGTTTGTTTCAACATCCCCCGATAAAAACAAAAGTAAGTTTATAATTTGAAACACGTAATTCATAAACAATCCCTCTTGCACACCTTTTGACATTAAACGTATGCTTTTCCTAATGATATGATTTTTAAGACACTCTATAAGAAATAAACAAAATCATTAAGTTATATGACATGCGAAATAACTGCGATTTGGTTGTACATCTGATTTACAGTGATATAGTCCGCGGTTGGATATTGATCAAATGGGAACAGCATACTTTGGGAGGAAAAATGAGGGTTACAATGTTTTTGTAATGAGTACATATATATCAGTAAACAATTCATATTAGTATTATATGATGGTAGTGATAATAATACAATTGCATGCTAAATCAAAGTTAAACTGATAATGAATAGGTCAGTATGGAGGTCCATATTAATCAGATCATGACCTTGACAAAATGTGGTAAAGGTCATTGCAGGATCGAGCGGATCAGATGTTTTGGCCCCCTCTCTTCAAATTTCATTCGTCCAGTAAGAATACACTTCACCGTCGCGTTTTGCTTTGGCCAATTCCTGAATCATTCCCTGTCGGTACCTCGTTAGGTCCTCTGTGAAGAATATTGTATTGTTTTTGAGTTTCCGTTTTTCTTAGTATACCCAGTTTTTGTATATTTCCGATTTTGATCGGTTTGCTGATTGGATGGGATCGGAATATGTCGCCGTCTGTCAGATCGATATTCATCTTATTTTAGTCATTTCTATCAATTTTCATCAGGATCGGTACTTTTTTCCCTCCAGTTTGAATATAGTGATTTTATCTAAGATATGGTCATTTCGTTTCAATTTCTTTTTATAATATATTTCTTCGATATGTATATCTCTTTTCTAACTGACATGTTTTTTGAAGATTTTATCCTTAGATTTAAAAAATATTAACAAATAACATTTTCGATTTTTGAAAATATTTTTTTCTAAAAAAAAAAGAATGTTGAACGTTTATATCTGAATCTTTTAGGCTTGTTTTATTAGATATTCATATCATGCACCAAATCACAGCGAAATTTGGACTCATGAATCTCTCACTTGCAAAGAAAAAACCCTTTTTTCATTCCGGGCAAAATCATAAAAAATTCAAATAAAATACTTGAGAGCTTGTATCACTCTTTAGATGGTGAAATCATACTTCATAAGAGGTGTCTTAATTAGTCACTAAGAATTTTTTTTGTGTAATGAGCTACCTTAAGGCTTTCTATTGACACTGGCATCATTTTTCTCGTCTCCCCAAACATAATAATGTTGACCAGAAGATAACACACGTGTACATGTAGAACTGTTTATCTCGCTGTATTTAACACATGTGTACATGTAGAAATGTTTATCTCGCTGTATTTAACACACGTGTACATGTAGAACTGTTTATCTCGCTGTATTTAACACATGTGTACATGTAGAAATGTTTATCTCGCTGTATTTAACACACGTGTACATGTAGAACTGTTTATCTCGTTGTATTTAACACACGTGTACATGTAGAACTGTTTATCTCGCTGTATTTAACACACGTGTGCACGTAGAACTGTTTATCTCGCTGTATTTAACACACGTGTACATGTAGAACTGTTTATCTCGCTGTATTTAACACACGTGTACATGTAGAACTGTTTATCTCGCTGTATTTAACACACGTGTACATGTAGAACTGTTTATCTCGCTGTATTTAACACACGTGTACATGTAGAACTGTTTATCTCGCTGTATTTAACACACGTGTACATGTAGAACTGTTTATCTCACTGTATTTAACACACGTGTACATGTATATCTCACTGTATTTAACACACGTGTACATGTAGAACTGTTTATCTCACTGTATTTAACACACGTGTACATGTAGAACTATTTATCTCGCTGTATTTAACACACGTGTACATGTAGAACTGTTTATCTCGCTGTATTTAACACACGTGTACATGTAGAACTGTTTATCTCGCTGTATTTAACACACGTGTACATGTACACCTATATAAAACCCATTTCATATTGTTTGGGGTATCCCTTCTCTTCATTGTTGTAATTATCTTATTTTTGTCTATTTTGGACTCTGAATTAAAACATTAAAATTCTATTCTATAATCACTCGATTTTGAGTGAATCTTTCGGGTTCCCTGTCACTATAACAAAAACTATTTTCGATCGCCAAACATGAACAACAGAAATATATGTCGTTATGCATTATCAACACTAGTGCTTACTGCGGCCCTTTGCATATATAATTTGACTGTACGAAATAATTTATCACGTAAACTTGACCTATGCTTCAACACGTATATACATATATACACATACTGTAAAAGGTCTGTGATGCGCTGCTGATCAGAGGCCCGGGGATTTTAGGGTTTGGTGAATTATAGTACTAGTTCGTTTTTTATCTGGGATATTTTTCTTCGTTTGACAAAACGGCTAAACTCATTAAAACATAGCAGATGAAGGTCCAGTCATTAAAACAAAGCAGATGAAGGTCCAGAAAGTGTTCAAAGGGTAGACTTGCTCAAGTCTCTATGTTGTTTTTATTATTCTATCATTTCGTTCAAATTTTTCTGTGTTTCAGAAGTCTAAATATCTGCTCTCTGCCATACTTAATGTCACCAAACATTAAAAGAGAGTAATGATTATTAAACATAGAGACTTGAGCAAGTCTATTCAAAGGGCTGCTACCAAGGATGGCACTTTTTTATACCAAAGCCGGAAGGGGGATAAAAATAGCACAACATGACTCTTTTGGTGTTAAAAATAAAAAACATATATACATGTATATATAAATCAAATAAATCAACCGCACCACTCCCGTTAGATCCGCCGCTGATGTACACGAGAACTGTACAGAGCCCCGGTGAATAACTGTTACATGCGTCACATCTTGATTTTTATCTTGTGTATTACTCGTGTTTAGTGTCTGGATAATACAGACTCCTGTAGTTAACCGTAACCCGGAGAGAGAGAGAGAGAGAGAGAGAGAGAGAGAGAGAGAGAGACAGAGAGAGAGAGCAGAGGAGAGAGACAGAGAGAGAAAGACACACACACACACAGAAAGAGAGACAGAGAGAGACAGACAGACAGAGAGAGAGAGAGAGAGAGAGAGAGAGAGATAGGAGAGAGACAGAGACACACACACACAGAGAGAGAGACACACACACAGAGAGAGAGACACACACACAGAGAGAGAGAGTAAAACATGTAGAGTGAAGACAAATTTCAACCAATAGACAGAAGTTTTGAGGACAGAATTGCATTATATGACTTTTTTTTTTTTTTTTTTTTTTTTAGAGAGAACAACTTTAAAAACAAAGACCTCTTCCTGAATGGAATAACATGTTATATATACACTAAGTTGGAACAATGTGACAAGGAATTTGTGTACACCTGTAGGCATAATCTATAGAATGGAAGATACATGTAAATAGTACACAGAGATAATAAATTACAGTTACTGCTTACAGACGAGAAGATCTTGCACAGTTTGAAAAGACCGAAGAGGACTTGAGTATCTTAATTATTCAATAAATCATGAAATTTAACCACAATGGTGTTATCAATATAATATCTAGGTACTTTCTTTCGTTCAGATCTGGAAAAGTCACACCGCAGGAGATAACGAAACTAAGCACCAACATTTCTAGACTCACTCGGAATGCGTATTCTGTCATCCCTGTCGACACACCAAAATCTAACTTGATCACTGATCGATTGTAAATTGATTCAGGAAGCTAAAATGACATAAAACTACTTTTTAAATTACGACGGAGGCCAATCAGGTACCGGTAATTAATTCTCAAACTTATGGAAAGTCTTACAGATAAATCGGAGCTTTAGGTATCTCGTAAATTTTGTAATACCAATTTTAGAATTGATCCATTGACCCAGACATTAAAACCATTTTTATTAGAATTGATCCATTGACACAGACATTAAAACCATTTTTTTTAATCAGGAGCCTTGTCTTGGAGCACACTGAGAAATTCCAAATTCTGATGAAACACCTTCATTGGTTTTTCTCTTTTGATTGTAATACATGTATGTTGTGCTGAAGCTTTGATAAAGATTGTTTAATAAAAAGGATATTTGCTCCTTACCGTTGAGGATTCTTTTTCAAAACAATTGTCAATACTGAATTTAAAGCAATGTCGACCCTAAATCTGAAAAAAATAGTGTTGCTTTAAAATGTGCTATTATCAGTTTTGTATTTTACTGTAACCATTGTTATTGATACAATTAAAACTTAAGTTTAAGATTTGATCAAAATAAAGTTCTCGGTTCTAGTGAATAGATAGCATTATATAGAAATCTATTTTTGTACAGGAAGACAATAATGTAATTTTACTTTATTAGAACCACGGGATAGGTTTTCTAACACAAATATTAATTACAAAAGTTTATAAACCTTATTTTTGTTCTGTCTTTGAAATAGTAAATCACAATTTTACAAAACTTTCACGACACCAAAATGACAGCTAATATTGCTATAATAACAAGAGGCTCATGGGCCACATCGCTCACCTGAGTCACCTTGGCCCATATCTGAAGACTTTCCATATACATTTGCATGTAAAACCTTAGTCCCTATTATGGCCCAAACTACCCTTTGCAAACTTGAATCTACACTATGTCAGAAAGCTTTCATGTAAATGTCAACTTCTTTGGCCCAACGGTTCTTGAGAAGAAGATTTTTAAAGCTTTTTCCTATATTTGTATGTAAAACTTTGAACCCCCCCCCCCCCATTTGTGGCCCCATCCTACCCCCGTGGGCCATAATTTGAACAAACTTGAATCTGCACTATGTCAAAAAGTTTTCTTGTAAATATCAGCTTTTCTGCCTCAGTGGTTATTTAGAAAAAGATTTTAACTATATATTTGTATGTAAAACTTTGATCCCCTTTGTGGCCCCATCCTATCCCCGGGACCCATGATTTGAACAAACTTGAATCTGCACTATGTCAGAAAGTTTTCATGTAAAAACCAGCTTTTTTGACTCAGTGGTTCTTGGGAAGATTTTTCCTATATATTTGTATGTAAAACTTCGATCCCCATATTGTGGCCCCATCCAACCCCCGGGACCCATGATTTGAACAAACTTGAATTTGCATTATGTCAGGAAGCTTTCATGTAAATCTCAGCTTTTCTGGCTTAGTGGTTCTTGAGAAGAAGATTTTAAAAGTTTTTCCCTATATATTTGTATGTAAAACTTTGATCCCCCTTGTGGCCCCATCCTACCACCGGGGGCCATGAATTGAACAAACTTGAATCTGCAATATGTCAGGAAGCTTTCAGGTAAATTTCAGCTCTTCTGGCCCAGTGGTTCTTGAGAAGATTTTTAAATGACCCCACCCTATTTTTGCATTTTTGTGATTATCTCCCCGTTGAAAGGGACATGGCCGTTCATTTGAACAAACTTGAAAGCCCTTCACCCAAGGATGCTTTTGGCCATGTTTGATTGAAATTGGCCCAGTGGTTCTGGAGAAGAAGTCGAAAATGTGAAAAGTTTAACAGACAGACGGACGACGGACAAAAAGCGATCAGAAAAGCTCACTTGAGCTCACTTCAGCTAAAAACCACAATTGGATATCTGCCTAATCAGGGATGTGACTGAATTCCCAAGAAATCGGAGGAAAACTGGTCAAAAAGGGAGGAAAACACCTCACCCTACCTGAAAAAATATCATTTTCTGCCACTTTAGATCAAATTCAGAGTGTTTCATTTTTTCGAAAATTGAGCAAATCAGAGGATTTCCTCTGAAAAGAGGAAAAATCACAAGATCGGTAAAGTTGGCTACTAGTAACCAGCTACTAGTAACTGGCTACTTAAAAAGAGAAAAGTTGGCTACTAGTAGCCAGCTACTTGAACCAGGGAAAGTTAGCTACTAGTAGCCAGTTACTAGTAG
Organism: Ostrea edulis; assembly: GCF_947568905.1. Classification (NCBI taxonomy): domain Eukaryota; kingdom Metazoa; phylum Mollusca; class Bivalvia; order Ostreida; family Ostreidae; genus Ostrea; species Ostrea edulis. The sequence continues at coordinate 1,586,100 of NC_079173.1, read as the reverse complement.
CCAGCTACTAAAAGTAAGAAAAGTTAGCTACTTGTAGCCAGCTACTACAAAATATAAAAGTTATAATTACTGATAGCCCGCTAGCAGATAAAGGTTAATGAGTTTGAAAATTATTATCTATCAGATTTATTTCTAAAGAGGACGAGGAGTCGTATGATATTTCATGCTCAATTATCCCCAGTTACATAACGTTACAATGCAAAATACGAATAAACTTTTTCAACTGAGTGTTTACTTTAAAAGTTATACGGATTGAATTCAGACCTTCAATCATTTGATATACCATCCATTTTGAGATATCGGCTACTTTTACAATTTGATTCGAGTTACCCTGAAATTTCAACATAAGTGTGAATACCGTAAGGAACTTTATGTTTGTATTAGATATCTGACGAATTTACGACTATACATATCGCAAGAAGTGATAGATGGTGTTTTGGTACGCCAAGAATTTTCAGATATCGCTCTTTAGGAAATCAGTTACATTTTGATTATCGGTACAATGAAATTTCAAGATCCGTGTGAATACCATAAAGAACTCCGTGTTTATATCATATATTTAACTAACTTACAACGATACGTATGGCGAGTAGTGATATTGGGTATCGTGATATGTCATCAATTTTCAGATATCACGCTTAAAGAAGTCAGCTACATATACCTTTCGATGGCAGGTAAACTGAAATTTCAAGTTTTCGCAAATATCTTAAGGAACTCTGAGTTTGTATTAGATATCTGACTAATTTACAATTATCAAAGTGAAGAAGAGTGATATTAGGTATCTTGACATGCCATAAATTTCCAGATATTACGCTTAAGGAAGTCAGCTACTTATACTTTTTGATTCTAAGAACAAGGTACGGTTGTATATATAAAAAGGCCCAAAAAAATTCTCTCCATAAAATGTGTCTGGAATTAACCTTAATCAGCGTTTTAAGAAAGTAAAATAAATGCCAGGTATACTATGTCAACAAAATCAGAATGATAGTCCTAAATGGATAGCATTATGACATCATGAATAAGACATTTCCCGCCTTTTTCTCAAAATAAGCCTGAAAACTTTCAAATGTCATACAAATCATTGCTCAGGAAAAGATGTGCGCATTTGTCGAGCAAAATGAAAATGATATATATTGTGTATTATTTTGAGATGAAAAACATGCTTCAATATGAATTTGCTCGACGCATGCGCTGTGTGTTTTCTAAAAGGAAAACCACCTGAATTTGTGGATATTTTCATTGAAAATGGCATTTTTGCAATTTTATGCCAACTTCAAGCTCTCGTCATATGACACAAATCATTTTGCTGATCAAACTGAGTGAATTTTGGGTTTGCTAAACTATTCCTTAATTGAATGCCAGAATTTGAGCTCCATGTGAAATCATCAATATTTTGGGCCAGATGACTGTAGAAACTGTACCTACTTCTTAACCTGAAATTTGAAGTTTTTCATAAATATCTTAAAGAACTCCTTGTTTGTATTATATATCTGACTAATTTACAACTATCCATGTGAAGTGGAGTGGTATTAGGTATCTTGATATGTCATAAATATCCAGATATCACACTTAAGGAAGTCAGCTACTTATACCTTTTGATTCCTGGTATCCTGAAATTTCAAGTTTTTCAATATCTTAAAGAACTCTGTGTTTGTATTAGATACCTGACTAGTTTACAACTATTCATGTGAAGTGGAGTGGTCCTAGGTATCTTCATATGCCATTAATTTTGAGATATCACCCTTAAGGAAGTCATCTACTTATACCTTTTGATTGCAGGTAACCTGAAAATTAAAGTTTTTGGAAAATATTTTAAGGAACTCCGTCTTTGTTTTAAATATCTGATTAATTTACAAATGCACATATGACAAAATCTGATATTAGGTATCTTGATATGCCATCAATTTTTAGATATCACGCTTAAGGAAGTCAGCTACTTATACCTTTTGATTCCTGGTAACCTGAAATTTCAAGTTTTTCATAAATATCTCAAGGAACTCTGTGTTTGTACTAGATATCTGATTAATATACAATTATCCATGTGACGAAGACTGATAATAGGTGTCTTGATATACCATCAATTTTAAGATATCGTGTTTAAGGAAGTTAGCTACTTTTATCTTTTGATTACAGGTAAACTGAAATTTCAAGTTTTATCAAATATTTTAAGGAACTCCGTGTTTGTTTTAGATATCTGATTAATTTCTTAATCCAAATATTACAAGATGTGCTATTAGGCATCTTGATATGCCATCAATTTTCAGATATCGCCCTTAATAAAGTCAGCTACTTTTCATTCCTAGTAATCTAAAATTTCACGTTTTCTGTACATATCTTAAGGAACTCTGCGTTTGTACTAAATATTTCATTCATTTACAATCTCACATATGACAAGGAGTGATATTAAGTATTTTAATATGCCATCAATTTTCAGATATCACTAGTAAGGAAGTCAGCTACTTAAAGCATTTGATTCCTGACAACCTGAAATTCAAGTTTTGCATAAAAATCTTAAGGATCTCTTTGTTTGTATTAAATATCTGACTAATTTACAACTATCCTTGTGAAGTGAAGTGATATTAGGTATCTTGATATGCCATCAAATTTTAGATATCACGCTTAAGGAAGTCAGCTACTTATACCTTTTGATTGCAAGTAACCTGAAAATTAAAGTTTTTAGAAAATATTTTAAGAAGCTCCGTGTTTGTTTTAGATATCTGATTAATTTACCAATTCACACATGACAAGATGTGTTATTAGGTATCTTGATTTGCCATTAATTTCCAGATATCACGCTTAAGGAAGTCAACTACTTATATTTTTTTATTCTAATTAAGCTGAAATTTGAAGTTTTCCGTAAATATCTTGAGGAACTCTGCGTTTGTATTAGATATCTGACTAACTTACAACCCTCCACGTGAAGAGGAGTGATATTATGTATCTTGATACCTATTATCATACCTCTTCACGTGGATAGTAGTTTACTAGTCAGATATCTAACAGAAACACAGAGTTCCTTAAGCTATATGCAAAACACTTTAAATTTCAGGATGTCTGGAATCAAAAGGTATAAGTAGCTGACTTCGTTGAACGTGATATCTGAAAATTGATTGCATATCAAGACACTTCATATAAAACCCAGTAATATCGGCAAAGATAAATTAGTCAGATATCTAACATATGTATTTGAAAATTGATGGGATATTAAGAGACCTAATATCACTCCTCTTCAGGTGGATAGTAAATAATTAGTCTGATATCTAATACAAACACACAGTTCTTTAAAAGATATCTACAAAACTTTTGAAATTTCAGGTAACCAGGAATCAAAAGGTCTAAGTAGTTAACTTCCTTAAGCGTGATATCTGAAAATTGATGGCATAATAAGATACTTAATATCACTCATTGTCATATGTGAGATGGTAAATTAAGATATTGTCATACAAACGCAGAGTTCCTCAAGATATGTAAGGAAAACTTGAAAATTCAGGCTACCTAGAATCAAATGGTATAAGTAGCTGACTTCCTTTAAACGTGATATCTGAAAATTAATGGCAAATCAAAATACCTAATATCACATCTTGTCATGTGTGAATTGGTAAATTAATCAGATATCTAAAACAAACACGGAGATCCTTAAAATATTTTCTAAAAACTTTAATTTTCAGGTTACCTGCAATCAAAAGGTATAAGTAGCTGACTTCCTTAAACGTGATATCTTAAAATTAATGGCATATCAAGATACCTAGTATCACTCCATTTCACATGGATAGTTGTAAACTAGTCAGATATCTAATATAAACACAGAGTTCTTTAAGATATTTAAGAAAAACTTGAAATTTCAGGATACCAGGAATTAAAATGTATAAGTAGCTGACTTACTTAAGCGTGATATCTGGAAATTTATGGCATGGCAAGATACCTAATATCACTCTTCTTCACTTTGATAATTGTAAATTAATCAGATATCTAATACAAACTCAGAGTTCCTTAAAATATTGGTCGAAAACTTGAAATTTCAGGTTACTTGCAATCAAAAGGTATAAGTAGCTGACTTCCTTAAAGGTGATATCTGAAAATTGATGGCATATCAAGATACTTAATACCATTCCACTTCACATGGATAGTTGTAAATTAGTCAGATATCTAATACAAACACAGAGTTCTTTAAGATATTTATGAAAAACTTGAAATTTCAGGTTACCTGCAATCAAAAGTTATAAGTAGCTGACTTTGTTAAGTAAGATATCCGAAAATTGTTGTCATATCAAGATACCTAATATCACACCTCTTCATGTGGGTAGTTGTAAATTAGTCAGATATCTAATACAAATACAGAGTTCTTTAAGATATTTTAAAAAAAACTTGAAATTTCAGGTTACCAGGAATCAAAAGGTACAAGTAGCTGACTTCCTTAAGCGTGGTATCTAAAAATTGATGGCATATCAAGATACCTAATACCATTCCACTTCACATGAATAGTTGTAAATTAGTCAGATATCTAATACAAACAAGGAGTTCTTTAAGATATTTATGAAAAACTTGAAATTTCAGGTTACCAGGAATCAAAAGGTATATGTAGTTGACTTCCTTAAGGGTGATATCTGAAAATTGATGGCATATCAAGATACCTAATACCATTCCACTTCACATGGATAGTTGTAAATTAGTCAGATATCTAATACAAACAAGGAGTTCTTTAAGATATTTATGAAAAACTTGAAATTTCAGGTTACCTGCAATCAAAAGTTGTAAGTAGCTGACTTTGTTAAGTATGATATCCGAAAATTGTTGGCATATCACGATACCTAATATCACACCTCTTCACGTGGGTAGTTGTAAATTAGTCAGATATCTAATACAAATACAGAGTTCTTTAAGATATTTATGAAAAACTTGAAATTTCAGGTTACCAAGAATTAAAAGGTATAAGTAGCTGACTTCCTTAAGCGTGATATCTAAAAATTGATGGCATATGAAGATACCTGATATCAGATGTTGTCATATGTGCATTTGTAAATTAATCAGATATTCAAAACAAAGACGGAGTTCCTTAAAATATTTTCCAAAAACTTTAATTTTCAGGTTACCTGGAATCAAAAGGTATAAGTAGCTGACTTCCTTAAGCGTGATATCTTAAAATTAATGGCATATCAAGATACCTAGTATCACTCCATTTCACATGGATAGTTGTAAACTAGTCAGATATCTAATATAAACACAGAGTTCTGTAATTTATGGCATGTCAAGATATCTAATATCACTCTTCTTCACTGTGATAATTGTAAATTCGTCAGATATCTAATACAAACTCAGAGTTCCTTAAAATATTGGTAGAAAACTTGAAATTTCATGTTACCTGCAATCAAAAGGTATAAGTAACTGACTTCCTTAAGCGTGATATCTGGACAATTATGGCGTGTCAAGATACCTAATATCACTCTTCTTCACTTTGATAATTGTAAATTAGTCAGATATCTAATACAAACTTAGAGTGACTTATGATATTTAAAAAAACCCTTGAAATTTCAGTTTACCTGCCATCAAAAGGTATATGCACCTGACTTCCTTAAGTGTGATATCTGAAAATTGATGACATATCACGATACCCAATATCACTACTCGCCATACGTATCGTTGTAAATAAGTTAAATATATGATATAAACACGGAATTCCTTAAGGTATTCATACTGATCTTGAAATTCCATATTACCGATAATCAAAATGTATAAGTAACTGATTTCCTAAAGAGCGACATCTGAAAATTCGTGGCGTACCAAAACACCATCTATCACTTCTTGCGATATGTATAGTCGTAAATTCGTCAGATATCTAATACAAACATAAAGTTTCTTACGGTATTCACACTTATGTTGAAATTTCAGGGTAACTCGAATCAAATTGTAAAAGTAGCCGATATCTCAGAATGGATGGTATATCAAATGATTGAAGGTCTGAATTCAATCCGTATAACTTTTAAAGTAAACACTCAGTTGAAAAAGTTTATTCGTATTTTACATTGCAACGTTATGTAATTGGGGATAATTGAGCATGAAATTTCATAGGACTCCTCGTCCTCTTTAGAAATAAATCTGATAGATAATAATTTTCAAACTCATTAACCTTTATCTGGTAGCGAGCTATCAGTAATTATAACTTATATATTTTGTAGTAGCTGGCTACGAGTAGCTAACGTTTCTTACTTTTAGTAGCTGGCTACTAGTAACTGGCTACTAGTAGCTAACTTTTCCTGGTTCAAGTAGCTGGCTACTAGTAGCCAACTTTTCTCTTTTTAAGTAGCCAGTTACTAGTAGCTGGTTACTAGTAGCCAACTTTACCGATCTAAAATCACACCCCTTCCAATTCACGGAGTAAGGCAGTAATGGGGTGCACTTTTTTAGATTTAGGATTATTTTGCTTATTAATGATAACGACGCGCTCATCCGGGTTAGAATAGGCCTCAGTACTCCTTGCTTGTCGTAAGAGGCGACTAAATAGGGCGGTCCTTCGGATGAGACCGCAAAAACCGATGTTTTCGAGATCTCGCTTACAAGTAAACATAGTTGTCGATAGGCGAAAATTTATAACGTATGACTTTCCGAGACTGATCAGAGCCATTTAAAACATTTGTAAGGTTTGTAAAGGGACGAGAGTAGTTGATAAATGTCTGAGGAATTTTTCATTTCGTGCTTTTGGGTAGATTGTGTGAGAAGTTGGAGAAATAAACCTAGAAGCGAGTGCAGCTTTTCGTGCGCAATAAATATACAGGTTTTACTATGAGTGACACTGTAGCTCTCCGGTCTGTCAACTTATATTTTTTTTTCGGAGAGCTACAGTTCTGCAGCTAGTATATTGGAGGATGTTTGTATATCAGAGGGTGTGTGTATATTGGAGGGTGGGTGTATACTGAAGGAGTGGGTGTATATTGGAGGGTGTGTATATATTGAAGGGTGCGTGCATATTGGAGGATGTTTGTATATCGGAGGGTGTGTTATATTGGAGGGTGGGTGTCTATTGGAGGGTGCGTATATATTGGAGGGTTTGTTATATTGGAGGGTGTATACATATTGGAGGGTGGGTGTATATTGTGGGGTGTGTGCATATTGGAGGGTATATGTATATTGCAGGGTGTGTGCATATTGGAGGGTGGGTGCGTGTATATTGGAGGGTGGGTGTATATCGCAGTGGCGTAGCTAGGGATGTAGACAAATGTAAGCTTCTGAGCTCAGCATAGTTTGGGTTACGGTTTTCAGTTACGGTAGCAAGTTTTCATTCTGGTAATACTTTTATAATACGTCAGCAATGATAATATAATTGTACAGAACAAGCTCTATAAGGTGTAGGAGCAGTCAGCTTTGATTTGATTTGTCTCTTTTTCTCTACTGAAAACAGATTAAAATAGAATATCTAGGAATAAAGGTTTTCAAATCAAACCAAATAAAAAGTGAATAAATATAAAATTGAATAATTTTTTAAAAAAATGCACACAAAGCTAAATATTCCAAATCGCCGTCTGTCCTAAATCGTCGTCCGCCAATATTCTATTGACGTTTTTAGGATAGATTAAACAGAAGTTTTTTTTATTGTACCCCTCTTATATGGGGGTACATAGGTTCCATGTGATGTCTGTCCTCACTCATATCTTTGGTGTTTGTTCACCTATTGGGCTAAAATTTTGTATGTAGATTACAAGTGACCCTCTGACATCCCTCCCTAAAAATGAGAATTCTGGAAAGAGCTTAAAGCGCCGCGAGCTGTGCACATTTTTCAGCAACTCTGGTGTTTGTGAGCCGCTACGTGGGTTACACGTGTCCCTGGCACGTGCTTCACGTAACATAAAATCTCTTGATCGCGAGCCCAAAGCCTTATAGGGAACTATTTCCGACCGTCACTCTGGTGTTTGTGAACCGATTAAGCTGAAATTTTGTATGAAGGTTATATGGGACTAAGCACATAGATTTCATTTCTTTGTTTGCTTGCTTGGTTGTTCATTTACTTATTTGGAGAGAGAGAGAGAGAGAGAGAGAGAGAGAGAGAGAGAGTTAAACAAACATACATTGAAAAATAGAGAGGAAGGATGGATGTTTCTCAAGGTTTTCACGAGTGTCCAAACGGTGGCTAACAGGCTTAATTTAATATGAGGTCAATAACAAATATGCGATGCACAAGACCTAACAACCCCATGATCAGCAGCTAGAATGACCCTACAACAAAAGACAAAATGATTTTTTTTCGAACACATCCCCCTCTATCTCTCTCTGGAGGAATAGACGAACAAAAATTATGTAGACAACAATGACACCACCAACAAAATGTATCATTAGGCCTCTCCACTTTGTGGTCAGTTTCAATCTTAGTATCATTAGGTCTCTCCACTGTGGTCAGATTCAATTTTAGTGCCATTAGTTTCTCCACTATGTGGTCAGATTCAATCTTAGTGTCATTAGGCCTATCCCCTTTGTGGTCAATTTCAATGTTAGTGTCATTAGGCCTCTCCACTTTGTGGTCAATTTCAATGTTAAGTGTCACAAGGCCTCTCCACTTTGTGGTCAATTTCAATGTTAGTGTCATTAAGCCTCTCCACCGTGTGGTCAGTTTCAATCTTGGTATCATTAGACCTCTCCACTTTGTGGTCAGATTCAATCTTGGTATCATTAGGCCTCTCCACTATGTGGTCAGATTCAATCTTAGTGTCATTAGTCTTTCCACTGTGGTCAGATTCAATCTTAGTGTCATTAGGCCTCTCCACAGCCACCATGTCTCCAGATCACTAGTTCAAGTTTGAATTTGAAAAGCTTAACATTTGATTGTATGAGCGATGTTGTATTGTTTAACGTCCCTCTCAAGAATATTTCACTCATATGGAGATGTCATCATTGCTGGTGAAAGGCGGCAAAATTTAGGTCTATGATCTGCGCTTATGGCCATTGAGCAGGGAGGGATCTCTATCATGCCACAACTGCTGTGACAAAGGGCCTCGGTTTTAGCGGTCTCATCCGAAGCGCCTCATTCAGTTGCCTCTTATGGCAAGAAAGGGGTACGGAGGACATATTATCCCCCCGTGACGCTTAACATTTGAAAAATGTAAATACATTTCAAAGTGATGAGGAAATTCTTTATGGAAATTTGTAAACACATTTCAGATCACCAAAGCGATTTCATGAAATTGTGACGGATGTAGAGGGGGTTATAGGGGCCTGCAACCGCCCCTTTGTTGAACATTTGCAAAAAATGGCCATTTCCGCCATTTTGGAGTCTTCATTCCACCCTATTTTTTAGAAGGAAATGCACAATCTTTGGTTACAACCACAACAGCCTCCCCGTACCTTTGAAATTTTTTAGGATCTGCACCCTAATGAAATCCTCAATAGTATCAAAATCATCAAATTGAACATCTTGCTGATATCTGTTTAATGATGTACGACAACCATCCTGTCAGTGTTTTGATGTACACTAATTAAACTATAAAAACACCAAGATATGTACATTACACAAACCCAGTTAAAACATTGACAGTTCATTGTGGGGCATTATACAAGCTCAGTTACATCATCGACTGTTCATTGTGGAATATCAGACTCGGTTATATCATTGACTGTTCATTGTGGGGTATCAGACTCGGTTATATCATCGACTGTTCATTGTGGGGTATTACTGGGTATACAGTTCTGCAATCGCTTGGTAACAAAACTCGTACTCATCCTGGAAAATAATAAAACAAAAGACAAGTTTAACTTTCTAAAAGGATGTAGAAAGGCAGTTCATCACTTCTATTTCAAAGCATGTGTAACAAGAGATGTTTGTAAAACACATATGCCCCCCATGGTGCAAAATTGAAAAGGGTTATACATACACCTCATTTAATTGATAGTATTATCATCAATTCAAAATATTGAGCAGACAATATCTTCCTATGTCAAGAAAGAATTGACCATGTGACCTAAAATTCAATAGGGGTCATCTACTCCTTATGCTGTACCAGTGTACCAAGTTTGGTACATGTCAATCAAGCAAATAATTTTTAAAATATAGGAGACAATATATTACTATGTCCAGTTCAACTATTGACCTCAAAATCAATATGGGTCATCCTCTCCTGAAGATGTACCAGTGTACTAAGTTTGATGTCTGTCAAGTAAAAGGGTTATCATGATATTGAGTGGACAGTATATTACTATGTCCAGTTTGACCCTTGACCATGTGACCTCAAAATCAATAGGAATCATCTTCTCCTGAATATACACCAGTGTACTATTTAAAGTTTGATGTCTGTCAAGCAAAGGGTTCTGAAGATATCGAGCAGACAGTATATTCCAATGTCCAGGTTGACCCTTGACCTTTAACCATGTGACCTCAAAATCAATAGGGTTCATCTTCTCCTGAAGATGTACCAGTGTACCAAGTTTGATGTCTGTCAAGCAAAGGGTTCTGAAGATATTGAACGGACAGTATATTCCTATGTCCAGTTTGACCCTTGCTCATGTGACCTCAAAATCATTAGGGGTCATCTTCTCCTGAAGACGTACCAGTGTAACAAGTTTGATGTCTGTCAAGAAAAGGGTTCTCAAGATATTGAATGGACAATATATTCCTATGTTCAGTGTGACCCTTGACCTTTCACCATGTGACCTCAAAATCAATAGGGGTCAACTTCTCCTGAAGACGTACCAGGGTAACAAGTTTGATGTCTGTCAGGCAAAGGGTTCTCAAGATATTGAACGGACAATATATTCCTATGTCCAGTGTGACCCTTGACCTTTGACCATGTGACCTCAAAATCAATAGGGGTCATCTTCTCCTAAAGATGTACTAGTGTACCAAGTTTGATGTCTGTCAAGCAAAGGGTTCTCTAGACATTGAATGGTCAGTATATTCCTATGCCCAGTTTGACCCTTGACCTTTGGACCTCAAAATCAATAGGGGTCATCTACTCCTTAGGATTTACCAGTGTGCCAAGTTTGATGTCTTTCAAGCAAAGGGTTCTTGAGATATTGAGAGGACATTATATTCCTATGTCCAGAGTAGATTGACCCTTGACCTTTGGACCTAAAAAACAATGATCATCTTCCACTCATAACCAACCCACATATGAAATATCATTATCATCAAGTGAATGGTTCTGAAGATATTGAGTGGACATGTGGTCTACAGACCGACCGACCGACAGTTGCAAAACAATGTGCCCCCTCTTTTTCAAAGGGGGCATATTATGTCAGAATTTCTGTTTATATCTCTGGGCATGCCCAGTTTCAGTAAAGCTGTCAACATGTCAGCTCGAGACCTCCATAGAATTAGTCGCGTGTGGGAGTGTTGTCATACCATGGTAGACATCATCCGTGGAAGCCTGATGTGAATGTCGTGCACGATACTGAACAGGTCCACAGCTCCGTCCATACTCAGTTGTTCCATGGCGTTATACAGAGCTATAAATACCCCACAGCCGGAAGCGCCATCACTACAAAATATTCCACATGCATTTATTAATGTTATCTTATCGTAATGTAGCAAACTAACTTTTTAATTTTGAATTCAGACACTTATACAACTAAAACTACTTTTGACTAATTCTATCGAGGAATTAAATGTGTGCTATTGCTAGACAAAAGTTCCGATCAGATATATTTAGATGAAAGCATTGGATAACAAAAACAAGAGGCCCATGGGCCACATCGCTCACCTGAGAAAAGAGCGTTTATGTTTTAAACCCAACATGGCAGGTGTGACCAGAAAATCAATAGGGGGTCATACACGTTGTAAATATGTGCATTAAGTGTGTAATTATAACAATTGAATGCCCTTCAGTCAAAGGTTTTTGGTGCCAAGATTAATGATATTCACCAAGTTGTTCAAAAGGAATCGACGGCGAGTTTTCTTCTTCTTAATTTATAAATGAAGACAAAAATGAAATTATATCACTAGATTTATTTGGATGCAAAATTAACAAGAGCAGAAAAAATTGAAAATTTATCTACATTTTTCCCTATATATTCCCATGTAAAATTTCTTAAACACTCTTCCTTATATATTCCCATGTATAAAAAAAAAAAAAAAAAAATCAAAAAAAAAAATCGATCTATGTGGCCCCAACCTTCACCAGGGGACCATGAATTCCACAAATTTTAATCTGCACTACCTGATAATGCTTTTACATTAAAATTACTAATCATTACTATGCTCTTCTTGAGATGAAGATTTTTGAACATATATATATTTTTTTAAAATATTTCAATGTCAAACTTAGCTGCAGAACTGTAGCTCTCTGAAAAAATATTTTGACATAACAGAGAGCTACAGTTCCACCCCTATTAAAAACCTTCGATTTACGGCGCACAAAAAGCTGCGCACGGTTGAGGCCTGATATCGTTGTATTCTTGAGTTGCTGTCTCATAAATTTAATATCAAAAAATTCTTAACATATTTTCCTACTATACTTGTGTCTAAACATACCTTCAAATATTCATTAAAGCCCCATACGACCTGAAAACTCCCAGCTTCAAATGATTTCGTTTGTTGACGTAGCCATGTTAGGTAGCCGGTCAATTCGAACCTGGTTAATTCCCATACTTGCACAATAACGTCTAAATGTGAACTAATATACCCACAAATATTTCAGCTAAATATTTTAAATAATATATCATCCCAGTGCCTTTAAATAATAATTATTCAAATAGCTAAACTCACGGTAATGCGTCTTTCATTAGTCTGGTCCGGTCTCCATCCTTGCAACATGAGTGTTAAGGACTTTAGTAGCATTTTCATGAATCAAGAGCTTATTTTACCTTTAGAAAAACTTTATTTTTCTTATTTCTATAAATCATTCGTATTGATAATAAATGGAGAGCGAATACATAACATATAACGAATTTTATGAATAGATACCAACAACAACAGGGTACGAATTGACCGGCTACCTAATATGGCTACGTCAACAAACGAAATCATTTGAAGCTGGGAGTTTTCAGGTCGCATGGGGCTTTAATGAATATTTGAAGGTATGTTTAGACACAAGTATAGTAGGAAAATATGTTAAGAATTTTTTGATATTAAATTTATGAGACAGCAACTCAAGAACACAACGATATCAGGCCTCAACCGTGCGCAGCTTTTTGTGCGCCGTAAATCGAAGGTTTTTAATAGGGGTGGAACTGTAGCTCTCTGTTATGTCAAAATATTTTTTCAGAGAGCTACAGTTCTGCAGCTATGTCAAACTTTGAACCCCTATTGTGGCCCCTCCCTACCCCCGGGGGCATGACTTGAACAAACTTGAATTTACACTACCTGAAGATGCTTCCATATAAATATGATTAATCACAGCTTTGCTATTCTTGAGAAGAAGATTTTTAAAGATTGTCCCTATATATTTGTGTGTAAAACTTTGATCCCCCCTTGGGGCCCCATCTTATCCCCGGGGGCCATGATTTGAACAAACTTGAATCTGCACTGTCAGAAAGTTTTCATGTAAAAATCAGCTTTTCTGGCTCAGTGGTTCTTGAGAAGAAGATTTTTCCTATATATTTGTATGTAAAACTTTGATCCCCTATTGTGGCCCCATCCAACCCCAGGGCCCCATGATTTGAACAAACTTGAATCTGCATTATGTCAGGAAGCTTTCATGTAAATCTCAGCTTTTCTGGCTTAGTGGTTCTTGAGAAGAAGATTTTAAAAGTTTTTCCCTATATATTTGTATGTAAAACTTTGATCCCCCTTGTGGCCCCATCCTACCACCGGGGGGCCATGATTTGAACAAACTTGAATCTGCAATATGTCAGGAAGCTTTCAGGTAAATTTCAGCTCTTCTGGCCCAGTGGTTCTTGAGAAGAAGATTTTCAAATGACCCCACCCTATTTTTGCATTTTTGTGATTATCTCCCCTTTGAAAGGGACATGGCCCTTCATTTGAACAAACTTGAAAGCCCTTCACCCAAGGATGCTTTTGGCCAAGTTAGGTTGAAATTGGCCCAGTGGTTCTGGAGAAGAAGTCGAAAATGTGAAAAGTTTACGGACAGACAGACAGACGGACACCGGACAAAATGTGATCAGAATAGCTCACTTGAACCTTTGGTTCAGGTGAGCTAATAACAAATGTCATTCCGGAATCATAGAATTTTCAACAAGGCTTTTATTCCGTACTGAGCACACCTCAACATGACTGTAAGCAACTGAAGGTATAAATGGTGCACATGTCAAGATTAACTGTTTTGCTTTTACATATTGTACCGGTCACAGTAACCTCCGTGGTTAAGATGCTTGCTTAATTTCTGATCAGAAGTTCTTGGTTTGATTCTCACCTCCAACGCTGCGTCAAACCTAAGACGTTTAAAATACGTATTGAATATTCCTTCACCGTGCGCTGGCAGAATACATATTGAATATTCCTTCACCGTGGGCTGGCATCAGAAGAGAAAGTCACCAAGACGTTTAAAATACGTATTGAATATTCCTTCAATGTGCGCTGGCAGAATACGTATTAAATATTCCTTCACCGTGGGCTGGCATCAGAAGAGAAAGTCACCAAGACGTTTAGAATATGTATTGAATATTCCTTCACCGTGCGCTGGCAGAATACGTATTAAATATTCCTTCACCGTGGGCCGGCATCAGAAGAAAGTCACCAAGACGTTTAGAATATGTATTGAATATTCCTTCACCGTGCGCCGGCAGAATACGTATTAAATATTCCTTCACCGTGCGCCGGCATCAGAAGAGAAAGTCATGTGTCTATTTGCTACTTATGACATCTCTGCAGGGGATGCTTACTCCTCCTAGACACCTGATCCCAGCTCTGGTACAGTCCTAGACACCTGATCCCAGCTCTGGTACAGTCCTAGACACCTGATCCCAGCTCTGGTACAGTCCCTGAAACGTTCTACTTTACCATTTTTCTGTTCGCTCACCGTGCGTTCACCGTTCACAAAGCGTTCACCGTCATTCAGAACACTATAAAGTCAAAGGATCGATTTTCATAGCAAGGCAAAAACGAAAAAGGAACTTGTACATAAGAGTGAAAGTAAACTTCTTATTATATCAGAAAATTGATTTATAAAGTACAAATATCAGGAGTATCAACTGCCAAAATTCAAGGAAAACTGCAAATCACTCATCAATATCAAAGAATAGAATAAATCATTGTTATTATCATTACAAAACACAAGTATTGTTTGGGTAAAAAGTGGGAGAAGTTCTGAATGAGAGAAAAATGCAAGAACCTTCAGTTATGAATTTAACCCTTATACATGTGCATATAGCAAAGAACAAGCATCGTGCGCTGGTACGTGTACAAAAATGAGGCAGTTTCAGTTAATAAATACCTTGCCCCCACCCGAATTATCATTTTAATATTTTGAAGTATGGAAAAAAGCACAATTTATAATATTTTATTTTATCTCACTTGACAAGAATTCTATATAAGTTTATCATTTTTCTTACCCCCCCCCCCCCCTCTCTCTCTTACTTAAAAAAAACCCACAATGCTACACTGTATGTTTCAATGCACATTCGTGCTCAAATGTCAAATTGATTTGACAAATATTTCTGATTGTTTTACGCCTATCTTTATGAGAGACATTGTCAATAAATATATTTACTCCTTTCCCCAAATTTAAGTTTTGAACATTTGTCTCCAATATAAAGAGGAAATATTTCTCGTATATTTCTGCCCCACATATGATAATACGTATAGTTCAATGCAATAAACAGTTTTATCCGCATCAGAAATATACAAATATTGCACAATTTAAATGTAAATTCATGGTCACACTATTTATTTTGTACGTACGTAAATTAATTCTGGGATATTATTTCCTCAGTTCGATATACTCAGTACCTATATTTACAGTAAAGTGAATTACGCAAAATCTGCATGGGAATTCTTTTATACTATTTAGAAGCGTTCAGATGTCAACACGAGGTACATGATGTACCTGTTCTACCCGTGCTCATTGTTCAGTGTATTTATCTCCACTCCTGTCGGGGATGTTTTTTTAATTCAGTGTGTAATCCAAACGACCACGCTCGTAAATTTTGAAGTCATTTATGTGCATCTGTAAATTCTTGGCACTAATTACTAGACTATCTTTAATTCACATGCATCATTAATATACTCTTGTATTAAGAAATATAATACTATGCATCTTAAGTCAAAATCTATAATTACATGTAGCATACCGAGATAAAGCACCGACATTCATGATTTATGAAAACATCAAGAATTCTAAATATCAAAAAATATACGTTTCTAGTTTTCACGTATTGTATCTGTACAGAATATAAAAATATACGTTTCTAGTTTTCACGTATTGTATCTGTACAGAATATACGTTTCTAGTTTTCACGTATTGTATCTGTACAGAATATACGTTTCTAGTTTTCACGTATTGTATCTGTACAGAATATGCGTTTCTAGTTTTCACGTATTGTATCTGTACAGAATATGCGTTTCTAGTTTTCACGTATTGTATCTGTACAGAATATGCGTTTCTAGTTTTCACGTATTGTATCTGTACAGAATATGCGTTTCTAGTTTTCACGTATTGTATCTGTACAGAATATGCGTTTCTAGTTTTCACGTATTGTATCTGTACAGAATATACGTTTCTAGTTTTCACGTATTGTATCTGTACAGAATATACGTTTCTAGTTTTCACGTATTGTATCTGTACAGAATATACGTTTCTAGTTTTCACGTATTGTATCTGTACAGAATATACGTTTCTAGTTTTCACGTATTGTATCTGTACAGAATATACGTTTCTAGTTTTCACGTATTGTATCTGTACAGAATATACGTTTCTAGTTTTCACGTATTGTATCTGTACAGAATATACGTTTCTAGTTTTCACGTATTGTATCTGTACAGAATATACGTTTCTAGTTTTCACGTATTGTATCTGTACAGAATATGCAATACCTTTCTTTTGTACAGAATATAAAAATATACGTTTCTAGTTTTCACGTATTGTATCTGTACAGAATATACGTTTCTAGTTTTCACGTATTGTATCTGTACAGAATATGCGTTTCTAGTTTTCACGTATTGTATCTGTACAGAATATACGTTTCTAGTTTTCACGTATTGTATCTGTACAGAATATACGTTTCTAGTTTTCACGTATTGTATCTGTACTGAATATACGTTTCTAGTTTTCACGTATTGTATCTGTACAGAATATACGTTTCTAGTTTTCACGTATTGTATCTGTACAGAATATACGTTTCTAGTTTTCACGTATTGTATCTGTACAGAATATACGTTTCTAGTTTTCACGTATTGTATCTGTACAGAATATACGTTTCTAGTTTTCACGTATTGTATCTGTACAGAATATACGTTTCTAGTTTTCACGTATTGTATCTGTACAGAATATACGTTTCTAGTTTTCACGTATTGTATCTGTACAGAATATGCAATACCTTTCTTTTGTTTGTCCATCATTGTTACGTGCATTGATGTGAAATTTACGATCATTTTCATGAAAAGTATACATCCAGTATTTGCACAAAAATGAACAAACAGATGTATTCATATATATATATCCTCTACCTAATTATAAAGTAAGTACAATCCAAGGGAAAAATCCGAAATATACCAAATGAATAAACCATTTTGCGTTCACAAAATTGCGTTCACCGTTCGCTCACCGTTCAAGTGGGAAAGAAGAACGTTTCAGGGACTGTATATCCAGGGGTCCGTGTTTGCCCAACTCTTTTTTTTTTTTTTTTTTGGATATTGATCACTGTTCGATATTTTCGCCTTTTATCTATACATAAACTATGACATTCATGCATTTATAGACTTGTAGGGATCCAGGTTAAAATAAGTCCTTAATAGTATATCTTGTTTATCGTAAGAGGCAATTAAATGGGGGTGGTCCTTCAGATGAGACTGCAAAAACAAGGTCTCATTCCAACACGATAAAGATCCCTCCCAGCTCAAAGGCCATAAGCGTAAAGCATAGGCCTAAACTTCAAAGCCTTTCACTGGCAATGGCGACGTCCCATGTGAGTGAAAATTCTCGAGCGGGATGTTAAACAAGACACAACCAACCAACATGTAGCAATTTACTAAATATAACATATAAATATACTACGATAAATTTATATATACTAACTATGACATAACTATTTACTTGCTATAACATAACTCTTTACTAACTATGACATAATTATTTACTAACTATGACATAATTATTTACTAACTATAACATAGCTATTTATTAACTATGACATAACTATTTACTAGCTATAACATAACTCTTTACTAACTATAACATAGCTATTTATTAACTATGACATAATCATTTACTAACTATAACATAGCTATTTATTAACTATGACATAACTATTTACTAACTATGACATAACTATTTATTAACTATGACTACTATTTACTAACTATGATATAACTATATACTAACTATGACATAACTATTTACTAACTATGACATGACTGTTATAGGTCCTCCTCCCTCTTCCTCTCGTGTCTGACGAGCTTCCTTAATCACTGTTGTGGCAAGCTTTGTGTCACGTGGTATTATGTTCTTAGTGCTCCAAGATAGAATCTCATACACATGTACACGATGAACCTCTGACCTCTGCAAGTAAACGATAAAATAACAATAAAAATCACAAGATAGGATCTCATACACGTGTACACGATGAACCTCTGACCTCTGTAAGTAAACGATTAAATAACAAGAGGCCCATGGGCCACATCGCTCACCTGAGTAACCTTGGCCCATATTAGAAGATTTTCCATATCTATTTGCATGTAAAACCGTAGTCCCTATTATGGCCCCAAACCTACCCCAGGAGGCCATGGTTTTTGCAAACTTGAATCTACACTATGTCAGAAAGCTTTCATGTAAATGTGAACTTCTTTGGCCCAATGGTTCTTGAGAAGAAGATTTTCCCTATATATTTGTATGTAAAACTTTGATCCCCTATTGTGGCCCCATCCTACCCCAGAGGGGCATGATTTTAACAAACTTGAATCTGCACTATATCAGAAAGCTTTCATATAAATCTCAGTTTTTCTGGCTTAGTGGTTCTGGGAAGAAGATTTTTAAAGATTTTTCCTATATATTTGTATGTAAAACTTTGACCCCCTATTGTGCCCCTGGGCATCCAACCCCCCGGGGGCCATGATCTTAACAATTTATAATCTGCACTATATCAGGAAGCTTTTATATAAACCTCAGCTTTTCTGGCTCAGTAGTTCTTGAGAAGAAGATTTAAAAAGATTTTTCCTATAAATTTGTATGTAAAACTTTGATGCCCCCCCCCCCCCCCCCCTTGAGGCCCCATCCAATCCCCGGGGTCCATGATTTTAACAAACTTGAATCTGCACTATATCAAAAAAACAAAAAAAAAAAAAAAAACAACAACAAACTTCGACCCGCTATTGTGGCCCCATCCGATCCCCGGGGGCCATGATTTTAACAATTTAGAATCTGTACTATATCAGGAAGCTTTCATATAAATCTCGGCTTTTCTGGCTCAGTGGTTCTTGGGAAGAAGATTTTTCCTCTATATTTGTATGTAAAACTTTGACCCCCTATTGTGGCCCCATCCGACCCCTGGGGGCCATAATTTTAACAATTTAGAATCTGTACTATATCAGGAAGCTTTCATATAAATCTCAGCTTTTCTGGCTTAGTGGTTCTTGGGAAGAAGATTTTTCCTATATATTTGTATGTAAAACTTTGATCCCCTATTGTGGCCCCATCCGACCCCCGGGGGCCATGATTTTAACAATTTAGAATCTGCATTATATAAGGAAGCTTTCATATAAATCTCAGCTTTTCTGGCTCAGTGGTTCCTGAGAAGAAGATTTTTAAAGATTTTCCCTATATATTTGTATGTAAAACTTTGATCCCCTATTGTGGCTCCATCCGACCCCCAGGGGCCATGATTTTAACAATTTAGAATCTGCACTACCTAATAAAGCTTATCTATAAATTTCATCTTTTCTGGCCCAGTGGTTCTTGAGAAGAAGATTTTTTAATGACCCTACCCTATTTTTACCTTTTCTTGATTATCTCCCCTTAGAAGGTGGCCTGGCCCTTTATTTTAACAATTTAGAATTCCCTTTACCTAAGGATGTTTTGTGCCAACTTTGGTTGAAATTGGTCCAGTGGTTGTTGAGAAGAAGTTGAAAATGTGAAAAGTTTACAGACGGACGGACGGTGGAATACGGGTGATCAGAAAAGCTCACTTGAGCTTTCAGTGATCGCGAAATGTTGAAATGTTTTACAGGACATTCAGTCTGGTAAACACAGGAACATTACCGAACCGAATCACATTTTACCAGACCGAAAAAAAGTAGTAGTATTTTTATATTAAAACATGAAAGACTTTGAGCCTCCTGGTCATTGGATTTTCGTTTTAAAGGTTTACTGTGGACTGCATTACTGTTCCATTTTAATTGGAACATGTTGCCGTTTTTGTATGGTTTTTTTATATAAATGGAACTGGAAGTCGAAACGTAGCAGCGATTTTTTTTCTCTACCCACTGGTACCGGTACCAATTCAATTGGGAAAAATAGCGTCAAAATCGAACAAATTGGGAATTTTCTACCAATGTATAGGCAAATGATTTCAGCTAAAAGAAAAGAAAAAATACAACAAAACAAGAAGTGTTCATTTCTTTACAAACTTCTTTACGGTAATATTTGTTGTTGTGAAACATAAGGAATCATCGTACAAAACACACTGCCATGATCTGTACTTTCGATTTAATACCGGAAGGGAACATTTTAGTTAACTCATACGTTTCAGACTAAGAAAATTACGATTTCAGTGGTCTATTTTTCGGCAAGTGAATTGGGAATTTTTAGTCTCAAAATTGGGAAAAATCAACGGTTTTTGGCATTGGAAATGGTACTGTTTATCGGTACCAGTTATATAAGGGGGGACAATGCTGCGTAGTTTTCGAAACCGTTGCTGGAAAGTCACCGGACATTTGGACCGAAAATATAATGAAGTTTACCGGACCGAGAGTCAAATTACCGGACATGTCCGTCGGTCCGACGACATTTCGCTTTCACTGGCTTTCAGCTCAGGTGAGCTAAAAATCACAAGATAGGATCTCATACACAATGAACCTCTGACCTCTGTAAGGAAATGATCAAATAATAAAAATCACAAAAAGGTGTGTAATTCAACGTTTAATATAAATGAACGGATCGGCGTTTGTAGGCTTAATCTTATTTATGTATTACATAAAACATATCAGTGCTAGATGATAACAAGTCAGAATTAGATATCAGCTGTGATTACCAATCATATCAGCCGTGAATTAATCATATAATCTGTGATCATAAATCATATACACTACAATTTAATCATATTAATCATATCAGCCGTGAATTAATCATATAATCTGTGATCATAAATCAAATGGCCCATGATTTAATCATATTAGTAATCATATCAGCAGTAATTATAAACCATGTCATATGTTATTATCAATTGTATCAGATGTAATTATAAATCATATCATCTGTGTAAAATCTTATTTAGTACTACATGTATTACATGCAACATATTACTGCTAGATTAGAATATGTCAGAATTAGATATCAGCTGTGATTACCAATCATATCACTCATTTTATCATAAAATTTGTGATTATAAATCAAATGGATGCAGATCTAATAATTAATAATCATATCAGCAGTGATTATCAGTTTTAACAGCAGTAATTATAAATCATATCATCTGTGTATAACTGACTGATGTATTCCACGAACCATATTACTGCTAGATTTGAATATGTCAGAATTAGATATCAGCTGTGATTATCAATCATATCAGTGTGATTTAATCATATAATCTGTGATTATAAGTCATATACACGACAATTTAATCATATTAATCATATCAGCCGTGAATTAATCATATAATCTGTGATTATTAATCAAAGACCCCACGATTTAATCATTAATAATCATATCAGCAGTAATTATAAATCATATCATCTGTGTATAATCTTATACTTATGTATTCCACGAACCATATTACTGCTAGATTAGTACAAGTCAGAATTAAATATCAGCTGTGATTATCAATCATATCAGTGTGATTTAATCATATAATCTGTGATTATAAATCAAATGGAAGACTCATCTAATCATATTAATAATCATATCAGCTGTATTTATCTATCATATCAGTCACAGTGTCATTTAATCCTATAATTTGTGATTATATTAATCATAACAGCTGTAATTATCAATCATATCATCTGTGACCAATCAATACAATTTATTGTTAACATAGCTTACTTTTATACATTCTATCCGTGACCAATCAATACTATACAATTATTGCTGTTTTTGAGGTCAATACGATGATTTAGACACCTGAGGAATACAATATTCCGAGCCCGAAGGTAAACATTGTTGGATCTCAGCCAATGAGAGAGCTAGGAATTATTCAATCATATAATAAAATCTATTGTTAACATAGCGTACCTTTATCTATCTGTGACCAATCAATACAATCTATTGTTGACATAGCTTACCTTTGTGCTTTCTATCCGAATGGTAACTCTTTGAATGTCACTGGTAAGAAATCCACTCGCTTCTCTGTAGATTTTGTACTGTGATAACTCAGATGACTTGTCCGGATACCAAAGCACGGTCTGTAATATCATAAACATATTAATAAAACAGGTTAACACAGACGTCACAAGACGAAAATAATATCATAAACACATTAATAAAACAGGTTAACACAGACGTCACAAGACGAAAATAATATCATAAACATATTAATAAAACGGGTTAACACAGACGTCATAAGATGGAATAAGTAATTGTAACCGAGTGTAGTTATAAAAATGTCATCAAATGAAATAACTAATTTTGTATTGTAACCAAAAATTTTATATTGTAACCGAGAATAATAATACAATTATTTCAGAAATTGCAAGACACTAGCAATATTTGATTATATATTTTATTTGGTGATAAAGCGCATGGCTGATAAAAGTATCAAAAGCAAACAAGACAAGTTCAAATTGTGGGCTGCCTCACACCAATGGCAAGCCCCAAAAGCATCATATCAAAGTCAACATCAACTAGGGATGACATTGACCTTAGGAAATACAAAGGTCAAGGTCAAACACAAAATTCAAGATATGACCTTGACCCTGGGAGATGCAGAGGTCAAGGTAGTGATTCAAACAAACATGGCCTTAAGCCTGGGAGGATCAGAAATCAAGGCCGAATAAATCCAATGTCATATCTTTCCAATGAACAAAATAAGCGGCTCGTTGGGCAATGTGCTCTTTAATCCCATCAGTCATTGTTTCTGTATCAGCCACGCCGACATTTATTTGGGAGAGTGTAACCTGAAAAATAAACAAGAGGCCCATGGGCCACATCGCTCACCTTGGCCCATATCTGAAGACTTTCCATATATATTTGCATGTAAAACCTTAGTCCCTATTGTGACCTCAAACTATCCCTGGAGGCCAGGATTTTTGCAAACTTGAATCTGCACTATGTCAGAAAGCTTTCATGTAAATGTCAACTTCTTTGGCCCAATGGTTCTTGAGAAGAATATTTTTAAGGATTTTAACAATATATTTCTATTTAAAATTTTGATCCCCTACTGTAGCCCCAACCTATCCCTGAAGGTCATGATTTGAACAAACTTGAATCTGCACTATGTCAGGAAGCTTTTATGTAAATGTCAGCTCCTCTGGCCTAGTGATTCTTAAGATTTTTAAATGACCCTACCTTAATATTGCATTTTTGTGATTCCTGTGAACAAACTTGAATCCCCTTTGCCCAAGGATGCTTTGTGGCAAGTTTGGCTGAAATTGGCCCAGCGGTTTTTGAGAAGAAGTTGAAAATGTGAAAAGTTTACACCACCGCCAGACAAATTTTGATCAGAAAAGCTCACTTGAGCCTTTGGCTCAGGTGAGCCAAAATCTCAAGTCGTCAAGAAAAAAAAATATATCTGAAAGCCCATTAATTGGAATAAAATTAACAATCGACTGATTTTCGATTATTATCGATGATTTGATCACTAGGTTTTGGAGAAGAAGTAAAAAATGTAGAAAGTTTACAGACAGATGGACAGACAGACAACAGGCAACAGAGTATGCAAAATACGTCGGACCGTCGGACATTTCCGTTAAAAAAGGATCGGTCGGGTTAAAGTTTGTATAGTTCCTGACCAAATGTCCGGTATTGTGTTAGTATTTCCGGTATTAAACATGTTAAACTAACTTCAGTTTTTCCAAATAAACGTGTATACGCAAGGTAAATCAGGGTAGATATATGAATTTCAGTAGGCCCGTCGATAACCGTCTTTAGTAAAATCAGGATCGGACTACCAAGTATTATTGACGCACATGCCCTGTGCCAGTTATATATTTCCGGTGGGGATTATGATCCCCTACTAAAATATAAAAATGTGCAATTCCTGGTAGGAAATCAGGGAAACAACCCGTTCTTACAGAGAAAGTTGCTGCTAAGAAGTGTGAGGAAACAAAGAAAATGTTAGTGTGCTTGGCAGGAAAACCGGCCCCAATTTGAATACAATGATCTGGTGCAGAAAGGAAAACACTGCAAATTGTAAGTTCGTGTCTGGCTCTGATAATTATAGAATTAATTCTGTAAAAGGACACGGAAATAATAAATGGTGTAAACACTGCGCCAAAGTAACATCCACAAGTGACCGCCTCAGACATTCAGAATATGTGACTGAACTATTGAATAACCCCCGTTTATACCTTTATTAGGATGAGAGTAATTATGAAGAACTAGAAAAGTCAGAATTGGAGGATTCTGAAGATACTGAAGGTGAAATGACTGAGAATTAGAAGTTGAAAGAGTTTAAACTTGAAATTTCGAATCATGTTGAATCATTCCACACAACATTTGGGCTAGTAAAATTTTATTTGGGCTACCAATTATTTGTACTCTCATTTGCCCTATAGGCTTGTAGTCAGATTAAACATTAAGCGCAAAGATTGAATTTTGCACATAAGAAAATTTGGTCTGGTAAAATTATTTTTGGTCTGGTAAAGCTAGATTGTTTACCAGACCGAATGTCTGGTAAAATTAAAAATCATTTGCGTACACTGGGCAATCAGAAAAGCTCATTGAGCTTTCAGCTCAGTGAGCTAATGTTGTAGAGTTATTTTTTGTTAATTTTCTATATCAATGCAATGTATCATAATTCAAATTGAATTATCTCCCTTAGACAGTGGTAAATAGATATGTTAAGTCATAATAAGGAAGATGATGACATACAGACAGACAAAGTGACATGACCCCAAAATCCATAGGTGTCGACTTCTTATTCTAAAACATTTCTGTACAAAATTTGAATACTATACAATGAAAACTGAGTTATCGTGTCACAAAGGAAGTGTTGAGGGATGGACGGATGTGATTACTATAGGGCTCTCGCATTTCATGCGGGGCGCTAATCCGCAATTACATTCCATTTTGTATTGATGTATACTGCCCTAAACAACAAGTTGTTCAAACATACATTTCATTTATATGAAAGGACGGAGCAAACTCATCACTGAGGCTTTTCGATTTGGACGTTTGCTTAATTGTTGAGGATAGTGACCAGTGCCTGGTCATCATCACTCTTTTTGATTTGGACGTTTGCTTAATTGTTGAGGATAGTGATCAGTGCCTGGTTATCAATGTGAAACAGTACTTTCCTATTTTCCAGCTTTCTCCCCCATAGACTTATGGCCAACACCACTTGGATCAAGTGTTGTCATGTCTGAAAGGATGTCTGATCTATCCCAACCCGAAAGCCACTTGGAAAGTAGCACCATTCAATGATTACCTTTGAAAGTATGCCCCACAGCCCAGATCCTTAGCACCTGAGCTGTCTAGAAGTTTAAAACTAAGTGTGAAGACCACTCTGACTTGCAAAAGTACACTTTCCCATTAAACTCTTCCAAAAATGTAAACCATAAGTGCATATATCTTCTTTCATTTCTTGATTTGATTTCACCAAGTAGACTAAGTGTGGCTACTGAACTCCAATGGTTGTGTCATGCATTCGATTTCACCGAGTAATGTGGCTACTGAACTCCAATGGTTGTGTCATGCATTCGATTTCACCGAGTAATGTGGCTACTGAGCTCCAATGGTTGCGTCATGCATTAGCCTAACAAAAGCCCTGACCTGGTGTCATAGCTTTAGTAGAGAAATTGAGCTTCCCTAACAATGACTAATTGCTGTAGCGTTACCCGCTTTCTGCTTACAAGTTGCTTTAGAACAGACCAAGTTCTATGCACTTTGCAGTTGGAACCCGTACCATCATGTCAACAGCATCAATTTCTAGCCCTAAAAACACCAGACTGTGTGGGACGTAAAGATTTGGTAGCAAAAATAAAACCATCTAGGTAATGATCAATGGTAGTTAAGCCACTCTTTTGTTCCACAACCCATTGTAAAAAAGTAGGAAACTCCTCGAAAACTTTGCATGATAAAGAACAACTCATTGGAAGTGCGGCACTTGTCTAGATGTAATAATTTCCAACTACCTTGATTCCCAATAGGTCAGTCACCTGGATTAATAGGTAGAAGTCTAAATGCTTCCCAATATAAGCCCCCCTACCCTTACCTACTTTAGCTTACATTTGGACAACAGAATCAAAAGATGTATAATATTGCACTGCAGGGTTCGAAATTAACTTTTTCAAGCACTAGTCCGTACGGACTAGTCGCTGTTGATGTTCACTAGTCCGTAAAACATTTCACTAGTCCATCCAGTACATCATATTAAATGATCTTCATTTTATTCAACAGTATTTAATGAAACCAAACACACCACAGTTGCAATCAATTTAATTTCTGACACATACAGAAGAAATAGACCACCATATTTTATTTCGCATTCTAGATCTTCAGAAGCATACAATATTAATCTCCGAGTTAATCCTTTTATAAACATCCATAAGTGCGTTCGAGATCGACATTCCTGTTGTTTTGGTGCTCAGATCTTAGAGCCACAGGAGTTCGAAATTTTATCAATAAAGTCAATAAAATTCACTCGATTGACCAAGTCATGAGCTATAGTGTTATGAACTACTGTGTTAGAGCATAGACATATAACCGTTATATGTCTATGGTTAGAGTCGCGAATGACGAGAACATGTGCACACAAACGTGCATGTTCTCAGACCACACTACTTGCAATTCTTGCACCTAGAATACGTTCTCGTGATGTGTACTTGGCGTTCGGAATCGGCAGGAATTTGACAATTTGTGCACGTTCGAAGAACGGCGGTCTCGAATGCACTCCATGTGTTTGGAAGCTCAGGATGTCATAGTCACGCAAACACTTAACCATGCAGGTAATTAATCGACCATACGTTCAAACATCTAAGAGACTCGGACAAAACTTGCTAAAAATCTTTACCATATTCAAGATTGTTTTCCAGATTTTCACTAGTCCGTACGGACTAGTGCTCTAGAGAGTTCACTAGTCCAACACGTTTTTTACTAGTGTCGGACTTACGGACATGAGTTAATTTCGAACCCTGCACTGTGGATTCTAAAGGGTCATGCAGTATACAGGTTCAGGCTATTATCCGGAGGAAATGACAAATGATTAATAAGGCGCCACCCTAAGTTATCACCTTTCGGAACAATTCCAGTAGGAGATACACAGAGATTAGATATAGGCAGGTTCTGAAATAGTCCCCCAATCCTTCCTAATTTGACCTCATTGCAGTCTTCGACGTTAACCGGTGGCCCGATGCCCGAGGATGGTTTCTTATATGTTCTGTATATATTACAAATAAAGCGTGGATTGACTCAGACTGTCGTGACTTAACAGTCAAATTTTGCCTCGTAAAACGATCAACCATGCTGCCTTTTCTAAAGTATTAAGGGAGGGGACTCATCCAGGAAATTCCAAACCTCCCAAAGCGTATTTCACAATCACAACCTGAACCATCAGATCAAAAAAAAAAAAACAACATTGGTCATACGAGCAGAAAAGAGAACGAAAATTCATGCCCCATTGGACCGAGGGTAGACCTTGGCTAAGATTTGATTCTGGAGAAAACAAAATG
Source organism: Ostrea edulis (assembly GCF_947568905.1). NCBI lineage: Eukaryota > Metazoa > Mollusca > Bivalvia > Ostreida > Ostreidae > Ostrea > Ostrea edulis. Next base: position 1,558,034 of record NC_079173.1, on the reverse strand, counting down.
TTTTGTACGTGGTGTATAGAAAGGACATGGTGTTTACAAAACAAAGTAGAACATGAGCTGCTGATGTATCCGCGAGATTGATATGTTAAAAAACAAAATAAGATAATCCTTTTAATGTCAGTTGTTCTCTAACTTATGATCATCGTGACCTGTATTTTCCTACAGTAGAACATACGTTTATCAGAATCAGCATTATAACACATTGCAAATGACAAGTGGTCAAATTAGAAAAAACATGTTGGGCCTGTAAAATATTGTTCAGGCTTGCAAATTATTATACTGGGAAGCCCATAGGGCCTGACTGCTTCACAAAGTTTTTCGTGAAGACCATCATTGTTTATTTTTTCCATAATTTTGTGGGAATGTCAATATGCTGAAACTAAATTCCTATTTTCTAAATGGGTTCTTGGGCCTGAATGATGTAAATGCCATAAACGGCATCCAAAGGAAAATCCTGACAGTAATGTGTGTGCTATAGATCTTTCGGGATATAGTTTGCCAGGTAGTTTTTAAGCACTGATTTATTGATTGGGGTTTTTCCTAGTTCCCTTATGTTTTTGGTTGCCTCTATTACTCAATTTTTGTGGTTGTGGCGACTGCTGCCTCCAATGATGTTAGTTTTGAAACCCTGCATGCTGATTGGATGAGGTGTATGAGGGGCTTGAAACCCTGCATGCCGATTGGATAAGGTGTATGAGGGGCTTGGGCAACGAAAAGATGATTGAGCCGATTTTTGTCCATAAGGTGCATAGAACTGAGGCTCATTTGGATTGCAATTAACTTACAGGTGCAGGACACTACAAATGCACTGATGAGAATAATAAAACTGCCCTTTTGTGTTGTTTGTGATGGAATGTAGGGCTTAGGTGACATATGAAGTAACCATAATTCGGTATCAACCCCCCCCCCCCACCGGAGCTGGAAGAATTGATGGCCTTATGAAGTCTGTACTGGGTATCACAGAGCTCCAGATAATTAATTTACCACAAAGAATATCTACCCCCTGATTTTCAAAACAGTGATTTTTTGGGGGCCAAAATGCCACCGATATTCGGCTGTTTCGCGATCCCCTCACTAAAATTAGCTATTTTTTCCCCAATTTCAAATCTAGGGAAATTAGGCCATTTAAAAAAAGGTTACCGTATATATATATTTTTTTATTGTTTGATTTTTTATTTGACTTTTACATTATATACATATATGTAATTTAATCTACACAATAATATCATCAATATTCATATGCAAAAGACATTTCATAAATAGAAAGAAGGAGAAAGAAAGAGAGAAAGAAAGAAAACATATAAAACAAAGGGGGCATGGAACACAATCTTAGGTTAAAAAAAAAACAAAAACAAAAACAAAACAACTTTTTAAGGTAACTCCATACTCGCAGTTTTATCTGATACAAGTTTGAAAAATGTATTTATTTCCATTCATTAGAGTTAAAACTAACGAATTATCAAATAAAATACATATGTCATCACACTTTTTAAGATACGAGACGTACATAAACAGAATCATCTATCACCGTCAGAAAATCGCAATTTTCCTTAAATAGCGTTATCAAAATTTCATACAAACTGGTTATGACGATATAGTAGCATTCATAACAATTTCATGAAACTGTATCTTCACAAAAATATACAAAATGTCTGTAAAAATAAAGGAAATCTATCGCATAATAGACTTGATAAAGAAATCAATAGAAACAGTTATTGCCCTTGGATTCAATATTTCAAAACGTATCATTGATTATTCATCTATAATTTAGACTTTTGAAATAGTTTATTTTTAACAAGATTTTTTACAATAACTATCGGGAAAGACTCCAACAAAATGTATGTTCCTATCACGCATAAATGTAAAGAAATCATTGATTTTGCAAAATCTGATGACATCACAGGAGGGTGGAATTACTTTAATACAATCATAATTTATCATAAATATTTTGCCAGTATCTCTCAAACTCCCTATACCTGCAGTTTTTCAACAACAAAAGTTTTTCTACTGTAATTCTATCAATGATAATTTTTTTGGATGCATCTATACTTAATTTGCTTACACTTGAGAATTTACTAATATAAATATATTGCTTTATCATCAGAATTATCAAATTTTCCACCTTGTGTACATTCTTATTAGCAAATTTTCCAAAAAGAATTGCTTGTCTATCAAAACTAATATGCCTGTCCAGTTTTTCGCAAAGCCTTTCTTCAATTCCGTACCAGATCTCTTTCACACATGGACATTCTACAAATATGTGATCAATAGTTTCAAAATCCCTCTTGCAAAATGTGCAAATTGGGGAATCAACAATTCTAAGTTTATGTAAATAGTAGTTGCATGGAAATATTCTGTGTAAGATTTGAAACTGTAACCATTGCAATTTAGATTCTTGAGTTGTTTTAAAAGGAAGTTCAAATATATTTTTCCATTCTAGCTCTGAAAAGCCTTCTTCTGTTTCTTCCCATTTTGATATAGATTTAATTTTGGTTGCTTTATGGCTTATCAATTGCTTATACATATCTTTACAACCTTTTTTATCTTTGAAATATATTGAAATAGTAGAGGGAATAATAGGCAAAAGTGGTTTTGTAGTTCTTGTATTGTCTTGTATAAGAACTTGTCTTTGTTGGATTGCTTTCTTTAGTCCTGCATATTCTACAAAATTCATTTTAACTTTCAAAACATTTTGTACATAATCAAAGCTGTACAAGTTACTATTTTCATCAAGAAGATCATAAATAAATATAATCCCTAAATCATGCAGACTTTTAACAATACTGATCTTCCACCAATAGTAATATTTGGATTATAACAAATATGTTCATAATAAAAATCTGGGTTGATTTTATCTTTTGCAGAATTTATATTTGACCAGCTCTGAAACACATCTATCCAAAAACTGTTGGTTATTTTTACCCTTAAATTATTGATAAAATCGATTCCAAATACCCATATCTTTTCTATACAAGTCATTAGTTCTGCCCCCAGTAGTTTTGTCCATTTTGCATTTGAATGTAGAATACGTCGAATCCATGTTGTTTTAAGAGCAGTGATAAATTCTTTATAGTCAACCATTTTAATACCCCCATTAGCATATTCTTGAATTATGACATTTTTCTTTACCGTATATTGCTGACAAAGAGTAAATACGTTTTTTTTCTTCTTCAGTTTTATTCTCCAAACCACTGCACATGCAAAAGGTTTTGTAAAGAATATGTAAAACGATAGAGGCATCCATGCATATATTAAGCTGAGATGCAGCGAAGTATATAGTTTCCAGATACACATTAAGCCATTGTTGACAATTTAGTTTGACCGCCATTATATGTAGGGTCAGGCTAATAATAGGAAGTGGTCAACAGTATAGGGTTTTACTAAAATCCGAAAAATAAAAACAGGAGACATTCTGGAAACTTGATTATTAATATAATATTTACAAGATTATGGGTACAAATGCTGGTGAATTAATAATTTATTATTTTGTTTATGAAATTAGACAATAAGTATTTCTTAGAAAAAGTAAATAATATCTATACAAGGTGTGACTTCCAATACACATTTAATGTTAAATAATAATTTATTTTATGATTTTAAATCAGATCTGAAATAAACCTCAAAACAAAAAAAATGTTATTTGATTATTTTATGCATCGTTTTACCATTTTAATTTACTACGGAATGATTTTTCCCAATTAGAGGAAAATGTCACTAATTTTTCCCATTCAAAAGGAGGGGTGGTAGTTTGAAAAACAAGAAATCACTGCAAAACAATGAGTATTTTTTCTTTTCAGAAAAAGTCAAAAGAATATTTTGTCAATTTACAGATTATCTTTGCTGTTTTGCCACTAATACAGAATTTGATTACTTAATCTAAATATAATCACATATTATGTGACCGAGTGTCTGACACTAAAATTCAATATCCTAATGACAACGACGAGTTTATAATGAAAAGAAATACAAAATATTTTCACCTTTAAATATACAATTATAAATTTATTGTAAATATTGAATAAATTTCATGAACACCAATCAAACAAAATAATTTATCAGTTTGTAAATTAAATTGTTTTAAGCATCTATGACCCAAACATATCAGTTTCAATGTCAAAAGATTTTGGTTGTTTTTTCTAAGCTCACAGGGATTTTTTTTACCCCTTGAATCCAGGGGCCAGGGCCTTCAAGTTTGAGAAAAATAACGATATTTGATTTAAATTGGGAAATCTGTTTCATACAAATAAATAAGAAAAACAAGTAAAAAGTTAACCATTGATTTGATTGATGGATTGAATATGGATTTACGTCCCTCTCGAGAATATTTCACTCATATGGAGATGTTACCACTGCATTGGGAATGGGGCCAAATTTCGACCCTCTAGTCTACAGACCCTAAAACAATCCCTGGCTCACCTTAGCCCAATTATTTAAAGATTTCTCTTTGTAAATATTCGCATGCAAAACTTTGATCCCTATTGTGGCCCCAATCTACTCCCAGGGGCCATGATTTTTACAAACTTGAATCTGCACTATGTCAGGAAGATTTTCATGCAGGGCTTGAAATTAGCGAGAAATACTCGCAAAATGTGAGTACATTTGAAAAATAGCGAGTAACAAGAGGTACTGTGAGCAATGCTCACTAAGAATACCCCCCGCTTACCCCAATCTCCCAAAGGGTGTTGGTAATAGGTAAAACTTCAGTATTATGATCCAAAAGGTATCTAGGAACACAGCATCTCCATGCGATGAAAAAAGCCATTAAAGAATTTAAATGGAAACCATATTGCTACTTCGATGTCCAGTGCACGTGACCTTTGACCTTTTGACCCCAAAATCGATAGGGAACATCTTCATCCCATGGGTAGTCCATATGTACGATATGGTGACTGTAGGTGGAAAGGATAACGCTTTAGAGCCCCGAAACCATATTGCTACTTCGATGTCCAGTGCACTTGACCTTTGACCTTTTGACCCCAAAATCGATAGGGAATATCTTCATCCCATGGGTAGTCCATATGTACGATATGGTGACTGTAGGTGGAATGGATAACGCTTTAGAGCCCGGAAACCATATTGATACTTCGATGTCCAGTGCGTTTGACCTTTGACCTTTTGACCCCAAAATCGATAGGGAACATCTTCATCCCATGGGTAGTCCATATGTACGATATGGTGATGGTAGGTGGAAAGGATAACGCTTTAGAGCCCGGAAACCATATTGCTACTTCGATGTCCAGTGCGCTTGACCTTTGGACCCCAAAATCGATAGGGAACATCTTCATCCCATGGGTAGTCCATATGTATGATATGGTGACTGTAGGTGGAAAGGATAATGCTTTAGAGCCCGGAAACCATATTGCTACTTCGATGTCCAGTGCGCTTGACCTTTGACCTTTTGACCCCAAAATCGATAGGGAACATCTTCATCCCATGGGTAGTCCATATATATGATATGGTGATGGTAGGTGGAAAGGATAATGCTTTAGAGTCCGGAAACCATTGCGTCTACAGACGGACAACCCGATTCCAGTATACCCCCCCCACAACTTGTTGCGGGGGGTATAAAAATAGTGGACACTCGAAAATCTTAGCGAGTGGTGATTTACAAACCATGATCGTATCCTATCCGTTTTATATGGCGAAGCGCTGTTCGCTCTTCTTAAACTTGCATTCAGAATCATACAAACACTTACATGAACGACCGATTTCAACAACCGTTTCTATCCGGATTTTTCTTATATGATTTTTTAAAGAAACTCGGAGTCAAACAAATGCTTAAGAGGTCGGACATCGCATTATGATCATGTGCCACAAGTTCTGTTAACTTATAGGGGGTGATTAAATTGAATTCCAAGTATGAGATTTTTGTTATTCATTTTATCTATAAAAAAGAAAAAAAGAAAATTGGAGTCTAGTTTTACCAAGTCTTCTGGTAGTCATTTTCATCAGAATGACCAACATTGTATATCAATTTACTGTCATATTGATGTCGGGTTGTTGTGATGACGGTTTAGCGGTTCTTGAGAAGATTTTTAAACGACCCCATCCTATTTTTGCGATTATCTCCCCTTTTGATGGTGCCATGGCCCTTCATTTGAACAAACTTGAAAGCCCTTTACCCAAGGATGCTTTGACCAAGTTTGGTTATAATTGGCCTGGTGGTAATGTAGAAGTCGAAAATGTAAAAAGTTTACAGACATACGAACACATAGACGACGGACAAGAGGCAATCAGAAAAGCTCAGGCAAGCTAAAAAAATTAGACAAACCTTATTCTGCCCATATATATTGTTTACATTTTCTTCTCACTGCAAACTTCACAGAGAACTCTCGGATTCCTCTCACCTTGTAATGTTTCATGGTAACCAAGAATTCCTTTTCCTCCACCTGTGTAAACAGAGTGTATGAGTGAACCAATAATTCGTTTTCCTCCACCTGTGTAAACAGAGTGCATGAGTGAACCAATAATTCGTTTTCCTCCACCTGTGTAAACAGAGTGCATGTGTGACAGGAGGTTGACATATAAATGCAGGACTCCCATTCTCGCAAAAAGGGGTGAAACGATGCATCGCGATGCAGCTGAATCGCGAAGTAGTGGTCTCCATTCGATGTTCAATTTATTCGGGGTCTCTTTCGGTTCGATACGGTTCTAAAATCAAAGCACACATTGCTCTTGAAAACAGTTTCTGATTAGCCAATGGAATTGAAAATTGCCCAATCAACACACGAGTAAACTTTGCTGTATCAAAATGGACGCATGCGATTTGAAAAGTGCACCCCCAAAGTATAAATCCTGGGTATGGCGACATTTGGGCTTTAGAACAAGTGATAAGAGTGTTGCTCTATGTTAAACGTTTTTACATTATGTAGAATTTATTTGCAGAGAGCAATAAATGCAACGAAACATAAGAAAATCTTAGCATTAAAAAGACTTTGTTACAATATTGTATCAAATCGAAAATCATCGAATCGAGACTATAATATTGAGAATCGAATCGAGAAGGTACTGTATCGTTTCACCCCTACTGCTGATGGGGCGGCATTTCAGTAATTTTTCTAAAGTTTAATGGAAGAGGTATCATTGTTTTGGTGAAATTTTCTGTGTCATGATTTTAGCAGCAATCAATCGTTTACGATCGACAATACTAATCTATTTTACATGTATGGGTCTTCGACTGAACTCTACCTCTTTAAGAAAGAAGTAAAACAAATATTGGTTTTGAGTTAAATCTTCCGAAATCTTTAACCGTCTTTCAAAATTGTCATCTAATGTTTTTCATAGTGATTATTTAATGCAAGATCAAGCACTGAGCTAACCTCAATTCATAGCTATCGTATAGATTATTCGTACTTATACTATCACAAGTACGGGAGTGTAAAGCGTATAAATTTTGCATTCTCTTATGCGTAATTTTACATATGATTTTCAACTTAAATGCATATTTGGTACTAAAAATTTAACGAGTGTTTACGCCCATATGCACCTTACCGTATATACTCGCCTACAAGTCGGATTTTTGGGAGTCAATTCTTGGTCCAAAACCCTATGTCCGACTTATAGGCGCGTCCTAAGAAGATTGGTATTTTTCTGGGCGGCGAAATGTAGTGTTTTTTAAACAACTCTGACGATTATCATGGAATACCACACAAATGATTATTGTTCACAAATATCTAGACATATTGTATTGTTTGTGTATTTTAAAATCATGTATAAAGTACAAGTATTTACATATTTTTATCTAGTTAAAAATAATTTACATACCAATAACTAATACTTTCAATTCAACTAATCTATCGTTTATCTGTAAAATTGAATTACGAACCCGATTTAATATTGAAATATTCATATGTATACTGGCTGAAATATATTTCATAACAGATTGAATATTGTTAACAGATAATTTAGATCCTCATTCTCGACTCTTAAAAACTCTATTGTTGATACAATGAATTATACCGGAATCCCACAATAACAGTTTGCGCGAGGCGCGTGCCACTAAGTAAACACGGTGTCAGGTACTGGTAATTAGACCATAATTGCTTAGGTAACAAGGGATCATTGCCCATAATAGAACAAGGGTTGCGTTTAAACCCCAAATAGATGTGGCTTGGATATTGAGCAGATCATAATTATTAATTTCTCGAAATATTTGTTGAAACATTGGTAAAAACACTAGAGCATCGACTTGAAATTGTCAACCGAATCTGACAAAAATTTGTACCGACTTATAAGCGGGTCAATGGCAAATTCCTACAAAATAACCTTAAACAATACAACCGACTTATAGGCGAGTATATACGGTATCTGGAGCTCTGAATGATAATCAAACCAACTTACTGCCCCTCGCAATATTGTATGATGTACTTTAGTAACTCGGACGATTTAGCAGGGCGTAAGGCCAGATATATTGATACAAATACTAGCATTGTGTCACTCCATTTATCAATGGCGTCAATCTTTTTTGTAGCCTCTTTCAACTTTGGTAATTATCTCCCTTGTACTAGCGAGTACTAAGTTTCTTTGACTTGTATTAGCGAGTACTAAGTTTCTTTGACTTGTATTAGCGAGTACTAAGTTTCTTCGACTTGTACTAGCGAGTACTAAGTTTCTTTGACTTGTATTAGCGAGTACTAAGTTTCTTTGACTTGTACTAGCGAGTACTAAGTTTCTTTGACTTGTATTAGCATGGTTTTGTGTCCACTCACGCTCCATATGATGATGGAGAGAATCAAATAGAAGCACCCGTGGGTAACTGACGACGATTAGCACCATGGCCCCCAGAAGATGGAATGAGAGATTGATGTTCGATTTGCCTTGCACTAAATTGTTCCTGACTCACTGACATTCATGCATACCTAAACTATGCACCAATTGCATAGGTACATTTTTACCTTCTGCGGGCTGCTGTACCCATGGTGGGCTCTGCTGTGAGGCTGGCAGATTTTGTAGGTCCTCCGTACCCTGCAGCTGGGCCTTGTCCAATGATTTCCCTCAATGGAAATTCAACTTCTTTATATTATATTCATGTACCTACATAAATCGGTAAATAGAAATCGAATAATGAATACAATTCTCTAGCTTTTCGGTTTAGGGTATCTAAATGTATATTGGAACGAAATACCTAACTGCTAGCGGCTATAATATACTTCGTAAATCAACGTCAACTTTTTCGATTACAAGAGTAAGAAATTTGAGACAATATCTAGTCTAGATCACTGTACCGACATATTAATTGAAACTAGATGACTAGTCGTGTAAAGTTAAAAAATACTCAACTTCAAACTTGCAATCCACGAAAACTCCATTGGGTAAAATGTCGATCCCGATTTGAATTATGAGTAGTTCGCGCGTAAACATCGAGTTGTGACTTCGATATAACGTGCAGAAAATGTAATCTAACTAAAGCCAGTCCCTACTAATTCACTTCTTGTAGGGAAAATTTTATAATTAATATATTTGTAATAGTTTGCATTCTAACAAAAGGAATTTATACCCCCCCCCCCCCCCCCAATTAAAATTGGTATTTCAGCGTAAAAATTAATTCGAATCTATTTCACTTGTACATAATTCTGCTGTATCAGTATGTTTAAAAAATTTAACAATCAATGTTTTATCAATTAAATTGAAAATGTAATGAGGGAACCAGCATGGCGGCCGATGATCAGAGACACGTGTAAAATTAATTCGACAAACAATCCTACATCATCGTAAATCTGACGCGGTAAATGTGACAAAGAAATCTAACAGAAGATACAACTGTGCCAAACCAAATCTCAGGTTTTGCGTATTTGAAAATTCAGATATTAAATACAAATTCTTATGAACTAGTGGAACACCAACCTCCTTGTAGCAGTTAATGAAACAATGAAAAAGGTTGTTTGAATCCGGGACACTTAATTTATATATGTGCAAGGGAAGTAATTGTAGAACAATGAAAGACAACTCAAATAGTTTGCAACCCTTCGATAACAGCATCATATCACATAGATGTCAAAATGTCATCAGATGTAACAAAGTAATACCCAGTGTATACAGACGTCACGAGATGTAACAAAGTAATGCTATATTGTAACCCAGTGTATACTGACGTCACGAGATGTAACAAAGTAATGCTATATTGTAACCCAGTGTATACAGACGTCACGAGATGTAACAAAGTAATGCTATATTGTAACCCAGTGTATACAGACGTCACGAGATGTAACAAAGTAATGCTATATTGTAACCCAGTGTATACTGACGTCACGAGATGTAACAAAGTAATGCTATATTGTAACCCAGTGTATACAGACGTCACGAGATTAACAAAGTAATGCTATATTGTAACCCAGTGTATACTGACGTCACGAGATGTAACAAAGTAATGCTATATTGTAACCCAGTGTATACAGACGTCACGAGATGTAATAAAGTAATGCTATATTGTAACCCAGTGTATACTGACGTCACGAGATGTAACAAAGTAATGCTATATTGTAACCCAGTGTATACTGACGTCACGAGATGTAACAAAGTAATGCTATATTGTAACCGAGTGTAGTTCAATCAGGGGATGCATGGTAACCAGCACACGTGACTTCTGACGCATCATCAGCCGTATCAAGTCCTCGGCCGTGTTGTCAGCAGGATACGGGGCTACTATCAGACCATTATATTCTGTTATTGTCTGTGAAGAGAATTCTAGTCAGTAGAGAAACTACAGAGGCATTACGTTCAAGATTTATTTCTATCAAAGCCAAATGGACGGGTTTATTAGTGATTGTTTGATATTTACTATACTTCTATAAAATACAGGACATTGAACATAGCTATACATTTACTATGTTTCTTAGACTTGCTCAAGTCTCTGTGTTTAATAACCAGTACTCTCTTTAATACTTTTTAATAATGCCAAACATAGTTTGGTGACATAGTATGATAGAGAGCAGATATTTAGACTTCTGAAATAAGTAAAATTTGGACAAAATGATAAAGTAATAAAAACAACATAGAGACTTGAGCAAGTCTATATGGTTCTATAAAATGCAGGACATTGAACATAGCTATATAAGAATGATTAAAGAAATTCTTCAATTTTACTTCCGATGCAATTAAAAAAAAAAGACACACCCAGTACGCAATAGCTAACACGTGTACAGGGGCGTGGTAACATTATGTACAGGGGCGTGGTAACATTATGTACAGGGGCGTGGTAACATTATGTACAGGGGCGTGGTAACATTTCTACAGAGACGTACGGAGAGGAATACTGTGTTGTAGAAATCATTTCTTGTCCTTCTCTCCCCGGACGGGAACGTCACACGAAATTCTTCATCTTCAATGTGAAATAGATAAAAAAAGAAAATGGATTAGAAAATTTGATTTTCCAATATTGTATATATATAGGACAAATGTCGTCTTTAATTTATATCCACCCAATTTGACGTTATCCTAAATGGGCATATTTAAAACTGAGCGAATCTGAATTCATTCATTACTTTAAAACGGCAACAACCAACATTTTCCATTTTACATTACATATAGCAAAAATGACACTGACCAAAATTTACCAACATACAGTATTCAAATTCAGTTACAAATAAATGAAACTATTTTCTCCCTCAGTGCCCTCGTCCGAAAATAAATATTTTCTTGACTATTTGATAATAAAACAAAGCAGAAAAAGTGAATAGGTTGGTTGCGTTCGTTACAAGATCGCTTTTAATGAGCAAACATCAAATCGACAAAGCTGAAAAATCACTCATGAAAACATGAATTCAAAACTGAAAATGGGCTGGGTGGGAGGGAAGGCTAAGGCACAGAAATACAAAAGCGACCTTTGTTGCTTGTAACGAACCTTGCACTGCCTGAACACTGACCAGTAGTAGTAGTAGTAGTATATATATATATATATATATATATATATATATATATATATATATATATATATACTAAGCGCAAAAGCCTCGTGTATTCATGAGCTGAAAAACCCGCGAAATGTATTTACGGAAAATAACGAAAAAAGACGAAATGTAAAACGTAAAGAAATGAATTTCATTCTTTCTATTCCAAACACAAGGTTATATACCATAAAAGTTTCCAACAACATCAAACTATGACGATTACTAATGAGACACACCCAACTTTACTGATAAGATGTTTATAATGATTATTTACCTGATAAGATGTTCATAATTAATTACCTGATAAGATGTTTATGATTAATTACCTGATAAGACGTTTATCATTAATTACCTGATAAGATATTTATAATTAATTACCTGATAAGATGTTTATAATTAATTAACTGATAAGATATTTATAATTAATTACCTGATAAGATATTTATAATTGATTACCTGATAAGATGTTTATAATTAATTACCTGATAAGACGTTTATCATTAATTACCTGATAAGATATTTATAATTAATTACCTGATAAGATGTTTATAATTAATTACCTGATAAGATATTTATAATTAATTACCTGATAAGACGTTTATCATTAATTACCTGATAAGATATTTATCATTAATTACCTGATAAGATGTTTATGATTAATTACCTGATACGATGTTTATCATTAATTACCTGATAAGATGTTTATCATTAATTACCTGATAAGATGTCTATCATTAATTACCTGATAAGATGTTTATCATTAATTACCTGATAAGATATTTATAATTAATTACCTGATAAGATATTTATAATTAATTACCTGATAAGATGTTTATCATTAATTACCTGATAAGATGTTTATCATTAATTACCTGATAAGATGTTTATGATTAATTACCTGATGAGATGTTTATCATTAATTACCTGATAAGATAATTGTAATGATTGCTTACCCGGTAGGACGGTAGGCATTAAGTTGAGTTGGATGTTTCTGTATCCAGTTTCATTGATGAGATCATCATAGACTGGTCTCACACACATCAGCTCCTGTATTGAACTTAACGTGTTACTTATCTTGATGTCAAACGAATTAAAGGCAGCATTTCGCAAATTTTATTGATGTTATAATGGTCTAGCTTACAAATACAAAGTTCCAGTGAGTTCAATGCTGTCTGACGTGTTTCATATTAATTGCCAGGCCATGCTTTACAAACTGACGTGTTTCATATTAAATGTCAGGCCATGCTTTACAAACTGACGTGTTTCATATTAAATGTCAGGCTATGCTTTACAAACTGACGTGTTTCATATTAAATGTCAGGCCATGCTTTACAAACTGACGTGTTTCATATTAAATGTCAGGCCATGCTTTACAAACTGACATGTTTCATATTAATTGTCAGGTCATTCTTTACAAACTGACGTGTTTCATATAAATTGCCAGGCCATGCTTTACAAACTGACGTGTTTCATATAAATTGCCAGGCCATGATTTACAAACTGACGTGTTTCATATTAATTGTCAGGCCATGCTTTACAAACTGACGTGTTTCATATAAATTATCAGGCCATGCTTTACAAACTGACGTGTGTCAGGCCATGCTTTACAAACTGACGTGTTTCATATTAATTGTCAGGCCATTCTTTGAATACTGATTTTGACTACAGATTACTCTGTTTACTCGATAAAGATTAATCGCTCATGGCAGATATGACCGGTCAACGGGGATGCCTACCCCTCCTAAGCCACTAACCCCACCTCTAGTTTGTCCAGGGGTCCGTGTTAGCCATTCTTGTAATTTTGTATTCTTTAAAGGAATTATGAGATTGATCACAGTTCGTTATCTTCACCTTTTCTCAATGGATAAATCTTGGAATTCAGATAGAACTGACAGAACGAATGATAGAAGTAATGAAAGGTGGAACTGACAAGATGGCGCTCACACAGAACTGTTTTCTCAGATAGTTTTCCTTGTCCGGTTTCTGCATTTCTTCTGTCAATATTGTGGAGAGTTTCTCTTTTCTGATCGGGTAGACATTCCGATGAAACGACTCCTTCAGTGTGTGGTAGAGTAGTATATACTGTTCCTATTGACAGATGGAGGAACACACCGTCAGTATTATTAAAAAATAGACTTGTATCTGGAATTTATCCTCTGATTAGATCAGTGGGTTCTCTCTCTCTCTCTCTCTCTCTCTCTCTCTCGATCGATCGATCGATCGTTCGTTCGTTCATGATCGAACGTTCGTTCGTTCGTTCGTCCCACAGAAGGTTTCATTTAGTGTTGAACGACTTTGAATAAGATTGCAAGTTCCTACTATATGTGTACACAATTTGAATTTAGAACACCATGACTTCATCACATATTTTTTTCTATTCATGACAATTTTAATATGTGTCTTATACCCTATTAGTTAAGACAACAACTTGTGACCAACCATAACAAGCATTTGCATTCATCATGAAATTTCATATAACAAAAATGGTTTAGAAAGAAAGATAGAAGATACCAATAACTTTCGGATTAAGAAATTAATATGAGTGATTGTTTCGTTTATAAAACTTTGAAAACGAGCTTATTTCCCAGTTCACTGTCTGTAAACAAAATTGCTTACCATATTTTCCACCATGTTCATTCTCTGCTCACACATTTCCACCAGACATTTAGTGACGTTGACCCGTCCAGCTCTCTGACCAGCTCTGTGTAATTTGTCCAGGGCTATAAACGTTCCCGTCCGTCCACCTCCTTCACTGTGGGTCAAAATCAAGGACAGTGTCCATTTAATCATCAAAGCTTAGCTCTAACCATTCACAGTTACAAGTAATTCAACACAATATATGAAATACAGTATTATTTTAGTGATTGTATCATCTAATCATCAAAACTTAGCTCTAACCATTCACAGTTATAAATAATTCAAAATAGTAAATCGCATGCATGATGTCTTAAACGTTGTGAAAATTCTATAAGAAAATGGAAGACATTATTCATAATTCAGTGATTCCGTCTACTCAAAGAATTGTTTGGAGTTACTCCACCACGCCTAATACACGACATTTAGAATCACTCCATCACGCCTAATACCCGACATTTAGATTTACTCCATCACGACTAATACCCGACATTTAGAATTACTCCATCACGCCTAATACCCGACATTTAGAATCACTCCATTATGCCTAATACACGACATTTAGAATTACTCCATCACGCCTAATACTAGACATTTAGAATTACTCCATCACGCCTAATACACGACATTTAGAATTACTCCATTACACCTAATACCCGACATTTAGAATTACTCCATCACGCCTAATACCCGACATTTAGAATTACTCCATTACGCCTAATACTCGACATTTAGAATTACTCCATCACGCCTAATACCCGACATTTAGAATTACTCCATCACGCCTAATACCCGACATTTAGAATTACTCCATCACGCCTAATACACGACATTTAGAATTACTCCATTACGCCTAATACCCGACATTTAGATTTACTCCATCACGCCTAATAACCCGAAATTTAGAATTATTCCATTACGCCTAATAACCCGACATTTAGAATCACTCCATTACGCCTAATAACCCGACATTAGAATTACTCAATTACGCCTAATAACCCGACATTTAGAATTACTCCATTACGCCTAATAACCCGACATTTAGAATTACTCCATCACGCATAATAATCCGACATTTAGAATTACTCCATCACGCCTAATAACCCGACATTAAGAGCGGGAGCATGCATTTAATCTTTAGTTTTTTTTCCACACGAAAAATGATATGTGATGGAATTTTCAAAAGATGAAGAGCAAATAGAAATGGTGAATTTCAGCAACATGTGATATTTGCATATTTACATTTCCAACGCTTTGCCTGATATCTCTACACATTGTAATGATGACCATTTCTTCACGAATACGCTGTGCGACTAACGCGCACTGATAATTTTAATGTCTGAGGATCCCAACAGAAATGAAAATACTGTTGTGTGTTTCTATTTGCACTAAATTGACCTAGATTGTTCTAGAGACGTGATGTTTATACCTGTTGTGACACCTGTGACCTAGATTATTCTAGATCTCAATAAATGCTATTTTTAGTAGAAAGATTACGTAATGGTTGCATTATGGTCTTTCAAGATTTTCCTTTAAAAATTCATTCCTATTGTATATAGACTGAAAATCTTCTGATTAGAAAAGCTCTGGTTAGACCCTTACTATTCATCTGGACTTTATATCATACTGGGGAGTACGATTTTGGAATTATTATATTTGTGTGTGAAGTTTCTGGCTGGATTTATTGTTAACCTATATTGTGAATAAGTTGGATATACAATGCCCTATACATGATAAAAATATTGTTTCAATTGTTAGTAATAAGTTATATGAAAAATTTAAATACCAGTGGTGTAATACACTCTCAGACAAACAATTTGGTGAATTGCGAACATATGCACTATTCAAAACAAGATTCAGTAATTTGTACTCCTCGTGTTTTGCAATGTTTCACAAATTTCAGAATCAGTTCTCACTCTTTGGCTATTGAAACTGGACGTTACACACAAACACATGTAAATGAGAGAATATGTACTGTCTGCAAGTCTGACTGTGTAGAAGATGGATGTATGTACTGTGACGTCAGCACTACTTTTCACAGCGCTACATGCAAACTCCCCGTCGAGGCCTCATTACGTCACCTACGAATAGACCTCTCCTATGTGACGCACCACAATATACAGATTTGTATATTGTGAGTCCGCGATTATCACGCAGACAAATTACACTAAAGAAGTAGTTTGCAGTTAAAAGTTTGAAGATATTAATATTAAGAGCATTAATATAAAAGTATGGATTTTATTTTAAACATAAAATGATCAAAAGATCATTAAAAAGTAGGGAGACTGCTCAAATTATTGTGTAAAGTAATGAACTTGATGTTTACGTTCTTGTTTTGAAAGTTATTTACGTTTGACGTTACGTCATTCTACAGTGACGTCACAGTATACGCGGCCTAAGAAATCACTATCCCATAATGCCTAAGTGGAAGAGTTTGGTTTGTGAGCAAACGAACTCTGGTGGAAGTTTGCGCTACATGATGTATGTACTGTGACGTCAGCACTACTTTTCACAGCGCTACATGATGTATGTACTGTGACGTCAGCACTACTTTTCACAGCGCTACATGATGAGGGTATGTACTGTGACGTCAGCACTATTTTTCACAGCGCTACATGATGTATGTACTGTGACGTCAGCACTATTTTTCACAGTGCTACATGATGTATGTACTGTGACGTCAGCACTACTTTTCACAACGCTACATGATGTATGTTGGTCTGAAGCGTCGCAGTTCATACCCTCGTGAATTTTCGAAAAGTTATTTCTGAAATCAATCCCTTTAAATAACCTGCAATGCACGAGGACTGGAGAACTGGGACAGGCGTCCTGCGCCCTCTTCACACTCCTGTAAAACTGGACCAGCTCGGAGGGATACGGAATCTCACTGTCTGACCACATCGTGAATTGAAAATGACACACCAATCTACTGGTTGCTGTCTGTAATAATCAAAGTACTGAAATGAACTACTGGGAGTGAAACGTTTCAAACATTTAGAGAGAAAAAAGTAACACAGTTTTTTCTCCTAATATTGATTTACATTCACTTTTGCACAGTTAACATTGACTCCATTAATTCCTAAATTCATTTATTTACTATATCTAGAGGTTCAATTAATTTGTTTATCACACATTTATTCATTAGATGCAGAGACTCAGGCGTGTTCTGGAGTATGTCAGCCTC
Organism: Ostrea edulis; assembly: GCF_947568905.1. Lineage (NCBI taxonomy): Eukaryota > Metazoa > Mollusca > Bivalvia > Ostreida > Ostreidae > Ostrea > Ostrea edulis. The sequence continues at coordinate 1,540,331 of NC_079173.1, read as the reverse complement.
CAACCCCTCTAATCAGCAACGAACTCGTCCATATAGTGCCTACGATTTAATCAGCAATGAACTCGTCCATAAAGTGCCTAGCATCTAATCAGCAATGAACTCGTCCATATAGTGCCTAGCATCTAATCAGCAATGAACTCGTCCATATAGTGCCTAGCATCTAATCAGCAATGAACTCGTCCATATAGTGCCTAGCATCTAATCAGCAATGAACTCGTCCATAAATTGCCTAGCGCGCAAGTTACAATAAAAGTGTCCGTTTCATAATGTTGGTGAAAATTAAAGCTGAAGTTTATACTCAATAAATTAAAGAAAAAGCCACGTCTTTATCCTTCATAACACATTCAACGAAATATTTTTTTCTGAAATGGAATCGAGTTTTCGAGTAAGATCATATGTTTTAGTCACTTACAATTACATCGCTTGAATACGAATTCACTTAAAGCTATCATGGACCTCGATTAAGGATTGGGGTAAGATGTTTAACTTTAAAACTTTCAGGACCAGATATTACGATTGTCATACTTAGTCCTTAACATAAAGTTTGTTGCGGCTTTCAGAACTTACCGTTTTTTGTTCCAACTTAATTTTCCTCAGGGTATAAAACGCATACTTCTTCTCTTGTAACAGGCGTACGGAAATAGACCCCTCTACCCGAACTTTTCCTTTAATGGGCCAGTACTGGTAACATTTCTCCTACATAAATAGATAATAGCTATAAATAGATAATAGCTGTTTAATGGGCCAGTACTGGTAACATTTCTCCTACATAAATAGATAACAGCTATAAATAGATAATAGCTATAAATAGATAATAGCTGTTTAAAGTGAAAGTTGCTTTATAATATGTATATCTATATTTCCATTCACTCAACTGTCGTTGAACTTGTAAGGAGGAGAATATGCTAACGACAGTACGCAGTAATACAAGTTTCTGCTGTGGACAAGATGTGGAAGAAGAGACGATTTCTTTGGTACAGTGTGCGTTTCGGATTTATTAGTTCTGCTTTCTTTGGTACAGTGTGCGTTTCGGATTTATTAGTTCTGCTTTCTTTGGTACAGTGTGCGTTTCGGATTTATTAGTTCTGCTTTCTTTGGTACAGTGTGCATTTCGGATTTATTATTTCTGCTTTTCTCCGGGTCTACATTGCAACTACTATCACAACACAAACTTCCGATAGTAATCCATTATGCTACTACTCCACACTCTGGGAGAACAGAACATGGAAGAACGTGGCGTATTTTGTGATCACCTTTGTGATTGACTTTGTGATGCAGGATGTTGTGTTTCAGTTCCATGATATAGATATACAATAATGCTTACAGTAATATAATCAATAGACAACAGGACAGTTGTATTCACGACGAGTTACCACTTAAAAGTTTCGGTAAAGCAGTATATTTAATGGATCACTGTCGTTATAGATTTAGCTTATTGTTTCCGTGACGTTGTATATTTAACAGATCACTGTTGTATATCAATCTATATTATTGTCTGTGATGTTGTATGTTTAATATATCACTGTTGTATATCAATCTATATTGTTGTCTGTGATGTTGTATGATTAATATATCACTGTTGTATATCAATCTATATTGTTGTTTGTGATGTTGTATGTTTAATATATCACTGTTGTATATCAATCTATATTGTTGTCTGTGATGTTGTATGTTTAATATATCACTGTTGTATATCAATCTATATTGTTGTCTGTGACGTTGTATGTTTAATATATCACTGTTGTATATAAATCTATATTGTTGTCTGTGATGTTGTATGTTTAATATATCACTGTTGTATATAAATCTATATTGTTGTCTGTGATGTTGTATGTTTAATATATCAGTTGTATATCAATCTATATTGTTGTCTATGATGTTGTATGTTTAATATATCACTGTTGTATATCAATCTATATTGTTGTCTGTGATGTTGTATGATTAATATATCACTGTTGTATATCAATCTATATTGTTGTCTGTGATGTTGTATGTTTAATATATCACTGTTGTATATCAATCTATATTGTTGTCTGTGATGTTGTATGATTAATATATCACTGTTGTATATCAATCTATATTGTTGTCTGTGATGTTGTATGTTTAATATATCACTGTTGTATATCAATCTATATTGTTGTCTGTGATGTTGTATGTTTAATATATCACTGTTGTATATCAATCTGTATCATTGTCTGTGACGTTGTATGTTTAATATATCACTGTTGTATATCAATCTATATTGTTGTCTGTGATGTTGTATGTTTAATATATCACTGTTGTATATCAATCTATATTGTTGTCTGTGATGTTGTATGTTTAATATATCACTGTTGTATATCAATCTGTATCATTGTCTGTGACGTTGTATGTTTAATATATCACTGTTGTATATCAATCTATATTGTTGTCTGTGATGTTGTATGTTTAATATATCACTGTTGTATATAAATCTATATTGTTGTCTGTGATGTTGTATGTTTAATATATCACTGTTGTATATCAATCTATATTGTTGTCTGTGATGTTGTATGTTTAATATATCACTGTTGTATATCAATCTATATTGTTGTCTGTGACGTTGTATGTTTAATATATCACTGTTGTATATCAATCTATATTGTTGTCTGTGATGTTGTATGTTTAATATATCACTGTTGTATATCAATCTATATTGTTGTCTGTGATGTTGTATGTTTAATATATCATTGTTGTATATCAATCTATATTATTGTATGTGACGTTGTATGTTTAACAGTTCACTGTTGTTATAAGTTTACCTTATTATCTTCTGTGAAATTGGACAACATGACAACAACTGAAACCTGTTCCTGCCAGATCATCAACCAGTGGTCATCTACCGTGCTCTCCAGGGGTCCTGAGAATAGTATCAAAGATTAGTATAAACTATTGGTCATCTACCGTGCTCTCCAGGGGTCCTGAGAATAGTATCAAAGATTAGTATAAACTATTGGTCATCTACCGTGCTCTCCAGGGGTCCTGAGAATAGTATCAAAGATTAGTATAAACTATTGGTCATCTACCGTGCTCTCCAGGGTCCTGAAAATAGTATCAAAGATTAGTATAAACTATTGGTCATCTACCGTGCTCTCCAGGGGTCCTGAGAATAGTATCAAAGATTAATTTAAACCAGTGGTCATCTACCGTGCTCTCCAGGGGTCCTGAAAATAATATCAAAGATTAATTTAAACCAGTGGTCATCTACCGTGCTCTCCAGGGGTCCTGAGAATAGTATCAAAGATTAATTTAAACCAGTGGCCATATACCGTGCTCTCCAGGGACATGAGAATAGTATCAAAGATTAATTTAAACCAGTGGTCATCTACCGTGCTCTCCAGGGGTCCTGAAAATAGAATCAAAGATTAATCTAAACCAGTGGCCATCTACCGTGCTCTCTGGGGACATGAGAATAGTATCAAAGATTAGTATAAACTATTGGTCATCTACCGTGCTCTCCAGGGGTCCTGAAAATAGTATCAAAGATTAATTTAAACCAGTGGCCATCTACCGTGCTCTCCGGGGTCCTGATGTAAACAACAGTGTCAAAGATTAGTTGTTTTATAAGCCAGAGGTCCTGAGGGTGGAGAACAGGTTAGTATAAACTAGAGGTCCTGGAAGTGGAAAACAATTAAAAAGATTAGCTGTTTTATAAACCAGAGGTCCTGAGGGTGGAAATCAGGTTAGTATAAACTAGAGGTCCTGAGAATGGAAAATAGCATCAAAGATTAGTTGTTTCATAAACAAGAGGTCCTGAGAGTGGAAAACAGTATCAAAGATTAGTTGTTTCATAAACCAGAGGTCCTGAGAGTGGAAAATAGCATCAAATATTAGTTGTTTCATAAACCAGAGTTCCAGAGAGTGGAAAACAGTATCAAAGATTAGTTGTTTTATAAACCAGAGGTCCTGATAGTGGAAAACAGTATCAGAGATTAGTTGTTTTATAAACCAGAGGTCCTGATAGTGGAAAACAGTATCAGAGATTAGTTGTTTTATAAACCAGAGGTCCTGAGAGTGGAAAATAGCATCAAAGATTAATTGTTTTATAAACCAGAGGTCCTGAGAGTGGAAAATAGCATCAAAGATTAGTTGTTTTATAAACCAGAGAGTGAAGACCAGTGTTTTATAAATAAGAAATCAAGCATGCATTTTCGTGTTTCTCGCAGGAAAACCTCGATTTCATTGTTGTATAAGCAGAACATACACCAATGGTAAAGCAGAAGGGAGGTTCACGGAAGAGCTATAGACTACGTCTACATGTAACAGCTGATTTAAGGCAATGTATACTGTATAATCGGGTTATAGACGCTTCAGTAAGAATTACATTTGAAATAACCCTGATAGAATGGAAAATAATGGACACGGCGTTTCTTTGCTGTATACAATAACCCTGATAGAATTGAAAATAATGGACACGGCATTTCTTTGGAATATATGCCATACAGTAAAGTTAAAAAGATATCCATTTTCTTTTAGTATAAGCTTTGGCTACGTCAAACAGAAGGTCAGGATGTGTATTCCGGAACTGCTCTATCTCGTTTGATGCTTACTGTCAGGTCAGCTGTTGTCATTCTGGTGGAGAGAGCCGCTTCAGGGTGCCTGTGATGAGTATTTATCCATTGTATGAAAGAAATAACTAACCCCGTGAAACATTGCTCTCTTTTTTTATACGCAAATCTGTTGTAAGATGTTCCACTGCATCCTCACTTATCCTTGTAATTCTGATCTAAACCAACTGTTTAATGTTGGAATTCATAACATCCCCACCCCCACATGATTGCATGGACTTGATATATTTTGTGTACCTATGATTCAATTTTTCTCCATATATTTTTAGGGTACCCACTGATCTTAAATCTTAACATGAAGACACATACCTTGAGATGCTATATATCGGAGCCCGTCTTCAGACTAGTGAGAATATGAAAAGAAATATCATTAAGATATTGACCATTAAAGTCAGTTATCACACGCAAACCATTCAATATTACAATTAACATTGTCCATATCAGAAGGAATCGAAAATCTAAAAATCTAATACATATTTTCAAATAACATCCTTTATCTATATTTATGAGATATCTCAGCACCAAAGGTGGATTTTTCTTATATTCGTTGGATGTGTTTTAAAGATGTGATACTTGATAAGCAATAAATAAAGAATGTGAAAGGTGAAGATAACGAACAGTGATCAATTTAGAGTTGGGTAAACATGGCCCCTGGGCATACCAGAGGTGGGATCAGGTGTCTAGGAGGAGTAAGCATCCCCTGTTGAATGTTTAGCTTCTTTAATTACCCAGTAAAATGCGTGTCACAGTTCTTGTTTTTGTGTCAAGGTTAAACCAAGGTCACAATCTTTCCATACCAAATTCCAGCAGAGAAAAGAAAGTGAATGGTAATAATTCTAATTTAAACGTTACAACAGTAGTAGATACTATTTATGTCTTCTTCACAAAGCAGACTGATATATCTAAACCAATATAAGATGACCCGAACTTAGATTTCTGCACATCGATCCTTGTTCAATGTTTTATTTTTTTTTTTACTTTGTGAAACTGCTGTAAAAAGGTATATATATATATATATATATATATATATATATATATATATATAACGACACAAAATAAAGTATGTACTATTTAATCCAGTTGATCTGAAAATCGCTTTAGCTGAGATTTTGTTCTGACAGAGAAAATAAACAGAACTTTAAAGCTTCCAATCGGACAATATAGTGATATTTTACTACGCCGTTGATCCAAGAGGAAATATAGTCCCCCATCATCCAAGTTCTCCAGACCCTATCTGAGCGTTAAATGTTACACAGGTAGGCAAGAGCACCGTTGCTTCCTCACCGACATGTTTCATATCTGTATAAGAATTATTTGTAAAGGACTCGTTGCGTTTGAGGCCAATTTTTGCCCCGTTTCCAAATTAAATGATATTTCTCAAAAGTCTTCGATAGGGTGTATCTTTTCGTAATTGATTTCGTAAGAACATTTATTTACGTATAATAAAAGTCATGAACAGGAAGGCCATGTTGTGAATTTATGATTAAAGTAATCCATATTACATGCATTTCGCCTCATGTTTTCAGCTTTATTTATTTTGCAGTGTAAGGTTTGAATCAACATATACTTCAGTTTTGAAAAAAATTGCGATGCCAAATAGGATACCGAACGAACTTAGTTTGTTTTTTGTGGATATCTTCTAATTCGTCGAAATGATGACAATGATTTTTAAAATTGATTATTTCTAACATGAACAAGTGAAGATAATGAACAGTCATCAATCGCATAAATCCTAAAAATTAAATGAAGAGAGGGGCAAACACGCATCCCTGGTTATACCAGAGGTGAATTAGGTGGCTGGGGTACATTTACAGAGGTGAATTAGGTGGCTGGGGTACATTTACAGAGGTGAATTAGGTGGCTGGGGTACATTTACAGAGGTGAATTAGGTGGCTGGGGTACATTTACAGAGGTGAATTAGGTGGCTGGGGTACATTTACAGCGCTGGTAACACGAAATGGTGTTAAGAAGAATGATAAGTGTGCCAAAGTAATCACGAAAATTAACATTTTTTTAAAATATTTTGAAACGCTACGCTCACTCCTAGTACGTACAGTACACGACACGAGTTTTATACACCCCACCGTGGAAAGACCACGGTGGAAAATCCACGGAGATACACCGTGTCCTCCGTGTTCCACGGTGTGTGTTATTTGCGAATACACACAGCTGCTAGGAGCTTTGTTCTGGCCACGGGCGCCTTGCGGGAGATGTGAAAATGTGCCGCAGGCCAAATAATAAGATAAGGGTGGAATTTTAAAAAAAGAAAAAATGTCAATATTTTCCCCTCTGATACTTATATTGTTTTTCAGCATATTGAGCCGATTCCAACGATACCAAACACTTTATATTATGTTTTTAAGAAAACCTGGTTTTGACTTTTTTTCTTTTAGTCTTCTTTCTTCATTGAAATATTCTTAAATTCTATGTTAAAATAATGAGTACTTGCAGGCAATTCCTGTTTTGAATGCGAATTAGTATATTCAGTAAATGAAAAACATACATGTACAACATGTGATAGGGATATTTAATAATTACCGATGTGCTCTCTCTCTCTCTCTCTCTCTCTGACAAATGCGCTGTTTAACATAATTACCTCCATCATATTGTGTTGATATGCATCTTGACAAATATAACTTGATCCAATATAGACATTAGAGCATTATATATGATTAACAAATTGGAATTAATTTATTACGTAATTAATAGAAGCAAAAATACAAACCATTGAATGATTTATTTTTAAAATCCCGAGTTAATAACATTCGACCGAGATTTATGTTCAAAGTACTTTGATAGAGGTTTTCATAAAAAAAAAAATGTTCATCGGGAGTGTCTGGATAATGCAATGATTTTTGTATAATAAGTATATACCATGCAAATTCCTAGGGTCTTTCTCACAGTATAACTAAATTACGGTTAGCTAGTTTGGGTTTTGACTTCTCATGAAAAGAGTGAAATATATTGGGTCGGTGCGATATCAGATCTAGTCTAAGATCACGGGTATCTTACGCCGACCCAATATATTTCACACTTTCCGCAAGAAGCTAAGCACTTCAGTTGATTTCAAATACACGGATTAGCTGACCCCCATTGTTCTACTGAGACAAAAACCCCTTCGAATTTGCATGGAATGTACAAGTTATACACAGGTCATTGTTATAGTCATACATCATAGTACCGCTAACCCGACAAACATTTTTTTTTTATTTTGAATAAGTTATTGAATGACGAAGTATGACCAAACTGCAATTGAACTTTATAGAGCCCCGTGCTAACATTACTTATATTTTTCAATGTATCAGAAGGGGTATGTTGCCGGTTAAGTTGTGTAAATTTCTTGACAAGCAATAAAATAACAACAAAAATGGTGCTTAAATTGTCCGATTACGAAAACCTTTCAAGTTTTCAAAGTACACCCTCTCCGATTCTACGTGCTCGTAATCAATATTTAAGGATGTAAATCCTCGGTGTCAAATGCAACTAGTTCATAAAAAAAAAAAAACTAATATAAATATAAACAGAAATGACTTAACGATTATTTGCTTTTATTCATATACGTTATCGATTATTAAAATCTTTAATTTAATCTTTAGATGCATTAGATAATGAAAGCAAGAGAGAGAGAGAGAGAGAGAGAGAGAGAGAGAGAGAGAGCATTGGTAATCATTAATTATAATATTCATGAATGTATGCAGATACGGGAAGTTTAATACGTTCAGTATAAATCTTGAAAGTACAATTTCTTTCTGATTAATTAATCAGAAAGAAATTGTATCCATCCCCTTTCATTCTGATATATTTTTTTTATTTCCCATTTTGTTTTCTTTACATGTTAAATTTTTCGGCTGGTCCGGGTTAGGACTAATGAATGAGTCCCCCCCCCCCCCCCTTTCTAAAACGATGTTACGTGCTTAGCTGTCTATCTCCCTCTCAGTCAAAAATAAAATAAATACATGCTATATATACTGCAACATCATTGGATTTACTGGATAATTTTTCGATTGCACCTTCATAAAACATGTTAATGCAAGCGGACTATCTAGGCTTCTTTTTTTCATCTTCGTTAGCCGAGATTATTCGTGCACGAATGCACAGTTGACTCAAAACCCATTGCTAGCGGATATTAGATGAATTTTACCCCTGTATTATGTTATAACTGACCAAAACCTAGTACGTTTGTTTTACAACTTTCATTCAGAAGACGCGCAAGTTATTGAGTTACTGAATAAACGAGAAAACGTCTGCATTTTTATTTCAATCGTTGTCAACTCTTTACTTTGTGATATTTCAAGACTACATGTACTCAATTCAATTTATTGAATCTCATCACCATTATGCAATGGTATACAAAAATATAAAGACAAAAAGCTGTTATATATACATTTAGTAAATAATACATGCGTGTAATAAAGTATTTATCAAGTTAGAAAAAAACCCTTAAAAAAACGTGTTATTATTAATGTGAAGTATGGGCATTCTAATGAAATTTTCTTAATGAAAGTACGGAGTTTTCTAAAGGTTTGTTTAAAAGTAAAGATAGTTTTAATATTTATTTGTTTAAGTGATAAAAATTTGATTCTTTGCTCACATTGCTTCACAGTTGAGTACATAATGAAATTCATATCCAATGTAAACATGTACATGTATATAGCTGACCTTAATCACATATTCTTAATTACAATGAAAACTTTACGTAAAAATAAACTATTGCTTATGGTACACATTTCTTTGAACTGCTGTTTATCAAATTGAAATTACTGGCATGTGATTGTCGTTGTTCATGACCCTTTTTTTATTTGGTGAAATTGTGCTGCACGTGCCGTGAAACAATGTACCGACGAGTGGTAGGAATAACACAGGTGTTTATATACAGGATGTCGAGAATTTGGGCGTTTCATAAAAAGATATGAACGTCTGCAGGGAAGTCTACATACGGATATGAACCGAAAACACCAACGTATCATTAAACAACAATTACAAGAATTTAATGATTTATAGCTAATTTCTAAATAAGTAATGGGGTGAGGGCATGTATGCTGGCCAAGCGAAAAGGTTTTTTGGGTGAATCATTTCGGAAATTATTTCTTTGTTTTATCACACGGAGGTACACGATGGCATCGACGGAGGTACAGGTGACATCCACGGAGATGCGCGGTGGCATCCACGGAGATCCTCCGTGGACTTCAATGTCTAGCTCGCGCGGAAAAATAGGACTTCAAAGGTGCCGACAATTTTAAAGGTCCACCGTGTTTGGGGCAAATTTGTTCCACCGCGTTGCGTGGAACACGCATAAAACTCGTGTCGTGTACTGTACGTGAAATTAACGTGTGACCGGTCGACAGGGGATGCTTACTCCTTCTAGGCACCTGATCCCACCTCTGATGTGTCCAGGGGTCCGTGTTTGCCCAACTATCCATTTTGTATTGCTTATGGGATTTATGAGATTGATCACTGTTCGTTATCTTCACCTTCCATATGCATCATCAAAAATTAATTAACAGAACAGCAAACAGGTGGCCCAGCCATTTTGACCAGATCCATAACACGCACAAATGTAGGGCTCTGCTTTGCGGCTAGGAAGGTAATACATAGTTTCCTTTTATCATAGAATAAAACAAGAAGTTACCGATATATAGCTGGCGTTAATGTAGTCTGGTTGATTTTCTTTTCGTCTTAGAATAACCCTGGACTGGTCATCTGAAACAAAAACAAAACACTAATTAACATCACTGAATTTACAAACACTAATTAACATTACTGAATTTACAAACACTAATTAACATCACTGAATTTACAAACACTAATTAACATTACTGAATTTACAAACACTAATTAACATCACTGAATTTACAAACACTAATTAACATCACTGAATTTACAAACACTAATTAACATCACTGAATTTACAAACACTAATTAACATTACTGAATTTACAAACACTAATTAACATCACTGAATTTACAAACACTAATTAACATTACTGAATTTACAAACACTAATTAACATCACTGAATTTACAAACACTAATTAACATTACTGAATTTACAAACACTAATTAACATCACTGAATTTACAAACACTAATTAACATCACTGAATTTACAAACACTAATTAACATCACTGAATTTACAAACACCAATTAACATCACTGAATTTACAAACACTAATTAACATCACTGAATTTACAAACACCAATTAACATCACTGAATTTACAAACACTAATTAACATCACTGAATTTACAAACACCAATTAACATCACTGAATTTACAAACACTAATTAACATTACTGAATTTACAAACACTAATTAACATTACTGAATTTACAAACACCAATTAACATCACTGAATTTACAAACACCAATTAACATCACTGAATTTACAAACACTAATTAACATCACTGAATTTACAAACACCAATTAACATCACTGAATTTACAAACACTAATTAACATTACTGAATTTACAAACACTAATTAACATTACTGAATTTACAAACACCAATTAACATCACTGAATTTACAAACACTAATTAACATCACTGAATTTACAAACACCAATTAACATCACTGAATTTACAAACACTAATTAACATTACTGAATTTCAAGGATACATTAAAGAGCAGCACACTATCTAAGGTATATCTTACTTAATGTGGCTAAAATTCGTTGACCGTTTGTTCTTAAAAACGTTTGAAATTCCTAACCTTATCCTGATACTTGGGACCTGTGGGCCTTGTCTATATAAATAATACACAATTTATATAAACTACACACATAGCAATGAACACACCAGTAATAGAGCTCTATATAAATAATACACAGTTTATATAAACTACACACATAGCAATGAACACACCAGTAATAGAGCTCTATATAAATAATACACAGTTTATATAAACTACACACATAGCAATGAACACACCAGTAATAGAGCTCTATATAAATAATACACAATTATATAAACTACACACACAGCAATGAACACACCAGTAATAGAGCTCTATATAAATAATACACAGTTTATATAAACTACACACATAGCAATGAACACACCAGTAATAGAGCTGTCTATATAAATAATACACAATTTATATAAACTACACACATAGCAATGAACACACCAGTAATAGAGCTGTCTATATAAATAATACACAGTTTATATAAACTACACACATAGCAATGAACACACCAGTAATAGAGCTGTCTATATAAATAATACACAGTTTATATAAACTACACACATAGCAATGAACACACCAGTAATAGAGCTGTCTATATAAATAATACACAGTTTATATAAACTACACACATAGCAATGAACACACCAGTAATAGAGCTCTATATAAATAATACACAATTTATATAAACTACACACATAGCAATGAACACACCAGTAATAGAGCTGGGATCTATATAAATAATACACAGTTTATATAAACTACACACATAGCAATGAACACACCAGTAATAGAGCTGGGATCAGGTGCCTGGGAGGAGTAAACATCCCATGTGGACCGGTCACATCCGCCGTGAGCACTTTATATTGATCAGGTAAATGGAGTTATCCGTAGTCAAAATCAGTGTGTAAAGAATGACCGAATAATTTGTGTGAAACACTTCAGACATCATTCGACCCAGTGATAGCTTGTATTTGCAAATTAAATCGTTATATTAACAATCATAGAATTTGCAAATTGCTTACTTTAACCCTTTAACGCCCAGTGACGCCTTTTGACGCCTTTTATGTGACGACCGGATTAAATTGGGGGCGTTTTGTTAATAATTGGAATATAATGAAACAAATCATATTTTCTAAAAGTAGAGTAAAAACTAAACAATTTTTCTACTCAAAAGTTTTTCTGTGCGATGTTGGGAACTAGTTGAAAACACGCATTTAAAATCACACATCGTTACCGGAAAGTAGGAAAATTAAGTCGAAATGACAAAAACTGTGTTATATTCTGTTAGTAAAATCTTTTCTGAAAAACACAATATTTAAAAACGTATATCATATTCAGAAATGCTGAAATATTTGCTTCATTTTTTCTTATGATCATATTTAGGTACGGGCAAGTGTCATAGACCTATTTCTTCATGAAAGTAATGCAATTTACAAGTTAAACGCGAAAAAAGTGCACTTTGACGTCATTTGACATTAGCGTGCGTGTGTATTGCGCAAATAAATTATATAACGATACAAAAGTATATTTACGTGGGAAAAGTAAATAAATTTGTGATTGGGTTTTTGTTTTTGTTTTATGAATTAGAACTACTGTTTTACAACCTAAATACAATGTACATTTATTTTCCCTATGCAAGCGTGTCCGCCTTCAGCCTAGGTATACGTGTGTGAACAATGGCTAATGGTATCTTCACATTCACGGATTTTCTTACGGACCCTTACGTATTCCACAAATCCATAAAAGTACACGGATTGTTACGATTTAGACATGGATACCAACGAGTGATTTACGAATGCTTGTGATTGACTACGAGTCGGAGATCCGAAAGGACTCGTAAGAAAAATCCGTGATTTTGAAGGTGGTATAATGCGCACGGGATTTGTGGTTTTTTTTTCTCTCTCTCTATCTTTTTCACGTACATGTCCGCATTCAGCCTAAGTACATTTTTTGTATATGTGTGTGAAAAATGGCTAAAGCGCACGGGATTTGTGTGTTTTTTCTCTCTCTATCTTTTTCACATACATGTATTATATAATCTAGAAGAATAAAGATTTGTTCACATTTGAGTGTCTCACATGCATGGATTAAAAAAAGGTATAGATTTATAGTTCCATTAGATGAATAGGCAATAAATATGATGCAGGCTATGGAAAGGACTAAAATGTACATTTTTTATAAGTTAATCATTACGAGCGAGTTGTCAGTGTGTGTTTGATGTAAGTATGTATACTCATTTAAAAGTGTTAGCGTTTAGATTAGGATTTTTCCCTTTATTTGCAATAATAATCTGTTAGAATTTAAAAATAACTTCAGTACAAGTATGTCAAATGAGTTGTTTTAACTAAATATTTCCATTTCTTGTTACGTTGTCATGACTGTAACATAAACAGCGCATAATTTAATCATGGAGTATAGCGCTGAAAGCGATACAAGGCTCAGTTTTGTTGTCCGTTGGGTCACCGTCAGACATTGGTGAAGATGACTACAGTTATGAAGAAGTTTCTATAATAAGGACAATGAATCAGAATATATAGAAACACAGTCACCAGTGTACACTGGACAGTCATTTGAGTGCCATACCGGATTTCTACTTCTAGTCGCATCAACTCCATAGCGTAAATATTGTAAAGTTCCATGAAGATGCTGGTCCTTCTCATGAACTTGACTCCTTATATAAGGGGGTAGCCGTCTCCCCATCTCTTCCCCCGAATAGTGATAAATTGCATATTTCATTTGGGAACTAAAGCGTATTACATGCCAGTTTACTACCCATATGCACTGCAACGGTTATAATATTTATATATAAATATAACAGGCTAACGCGATATTGCAAATGTATTTATATTCTGTATTTGTTAATTGTTTCTTTTATCTGTCAAAACACAATGGGTACGGCATCGAATACGTATATGATCCATTGATGCAGTGGTGGAAAAGGAAAAACGAAGGAGTTTTAAGAAAAGAAGAATAAGAACCTCCCCACTAAACCTCTTTTCTCCCCCTCCCAGCCCCTTCCTTTCATCCTCTTATATCATGTATACTGTTACGTTCTGCTGATATTACCTCTTATCAGTTTTGGGGAAACAGCAAAGGATACAGATATGTACGGAACAGAAAGCAGATCGAGTACAGGACGGCGTGACCTCAACAAACCACATGCGTATCTTTGATGGGAATTAAACAATTACCCAATATCCAAATGTACAGAGACATATATACAAATACGTAATATGTACTGGTCAGATGACAATGCATCGGTAAATTTCTTTAAATATTTGATGACAATGACAACAATTTTGATCAAATTTCCGTTATTAAAAAAAAACACCACAAAACACACACACATACAGCATAAAGTATACAGATATGTAAATAAAAAATATTGCGAACTTTTTTAATTACGTCAGAGAAAAAGTACGATTGTGTACAGTGCCGACGAAGACTCTCTGATCTACATATAATACTAAATAGTGATGCTTTTAAAAGTACGCTTAAAATATTAGTAATCAATTATCACTACATGTAAAATCATGCAAGAAACTACTCTATTGATTGAATATTGTTTAATGTCCCTCTCGAGAATTTTTCACTCATATGGAAACTACTTTGTAAAAAGGGATTCTATTATGTACGGTACACACTCAGTACACAGGGACCTGCAGGATAACCGCATTACATGCAGGTATTTTATACAGGACAGGTACGTACATGTATGTAGCATAATTTTTCAACAGGGGGAGGGGAAGCAGGAAAAAAATCCCTACACCATTGTCTAAATTTCTTAACGAGCAAATAAAAATAAATAAATGGATAAATGAATAGATAAACCAAAAAAACATTTTTAAAAAGTTCTTCTTTAGGACAATCAGCACTTAAATTCTCCAAACTCGAGGTGGGGATGCGGGAGTAACGTGCAACCTTTAAAAAATTCTGAAAATTTAAAATTGAGGGGTGTTACATGTATTAGCGCCGACTCATAAATAATCCCAAACTTCGACTTCTTAAATAGGGGGAGGGGGTTTCGCACCTTTCAATACATGTACACAAGTTCAATTCATAACTTCGACTTTACATTTTTATATTTCAATACTATTATGAAATATGGGAGGGGGTCACCAAATATATCTTTTAACATTAAAAGATGTTGAGAAAAGTTGGGGGATGGCAACACCCCCACCCCTATTATACGTGCCTGCAGGAAACACGTTTTATATTCTATGGTTGAACACCCCAGGTACCGTGAAACCTTACAGGCATTACTCTTTAATTGATTTCTCACTAGACGTTGCCCAGTGTCTGATCGGAAACTTCTTCAGTCCGATGAGAAAACGGCTTGCATGTGAGACACACCAGCGAAAAAAGCGTCGGTGCCGATGGTGTAGTTCTCTATGCGTGATCGAGGCGAGACAGTGTATGCATTATTTTTATAATATAAATAGAAAAAATTCAATAACAATTTAGATCATATAACGCTCAAAATATATGGTACACTGTTTTATCAATATATTCACCGTCGCAAACCACGCCTAATGTACATACGTACGGTACTCCCGGACTTGGTAAGCGTGACTAGCGCGGATGCAATATACATGTAGTTGGCTTATTGTATTATAAACGAACCAAGCTATTGACGCATTTATGATCTACTGAACAATATTATATTAGAATTTGGAGAGTAAAGGTATTTAATTTCTATAGGCATATGGTTGTATGTATTGTAGGTTTATAAATCTTGCATGTATATTTGAACTTATACTGCTAGTTTTCATGATATCATTACGTACATGATGTAAATATTGTGATAGTTTATTGAACAATTTTTCTATTTCAAGGGAAGAAAAGGATCAAAAACTCATTTTAGCGATTTATGGATTATTGTGTTGCCATGGCAACCATAACATCAGGTCATACTACATAATTCAAAACTTAGTGTAGCAGTTTACTGGTCAATTTGTATTTTCATGTGAAGGAAGGGATGAAAATCAACAACGAAAATGTACCGAAAAAAAACCAAACATATTTTTGTGATTCATGGACTCATTTAGTTGCCATGGTAACTGTAAAAATTCGTTACACTGCATAATTGGAAACTTTTTTTTTTTCATTTTGAAATTTATATTCTAAAAATATGCGTAGAGAGAGTTTTAATTTTCATTAAAATTTTTCTTTATCAAGTTTTAAGGAACACTTTACAATAATTACAGGTACTATAAGTCTACTGTAACTTATGCGCATATTGTACTTCAATGTTAATGTACATGCATGGTTATATCTACAATAAATGACACTAAATTTTATGAATGCATGTTATACATGCATATGAATACAACTATTCCTAAAATTTATTTAAATGAAGGCTGATAAACATTCAATTTGTGTGTTTTAAGTGACGAAAATGGTGAAAAAACACATTTTGGGGATATATGGGGTATTTTTGTTGTCATGGCAACCGTTACACCATATTTTAGGGCATAATTAAAATCTTCAAGATTTTTCCTTTCAGAATATGCATAGGTTATATTACGAAAATATGACTAGAAAATGCTTTAATTTCAATTTGAAATATTTGTATCAGCTTTGAAGGAAAACTCGAAAATTTCTGGTAGTTAAAGGGTTAAACGAAACTGTTGAAACCCCTTACCATCGACTTTTTTTGTAAGAAGCCTGCCTCGATTTAAAGATTAATCATACACAGAGCATGCTGACGTGTATCGAATCAGTTGAGAGATAGAAACATCATATGTAGGTGATAATGGAATACTGCTACGTAAATATGGGAAGTTGACGATGGAAAAATTGAAGTAATCTCGTTTGTATGGTGTCCGAATAGGGCCATTTGCAAAAGCATGACTGCGCGTTAGTCACAACACGCCGTCACACCAACAAGCAACGCACCTTCAAGAAAACAAGCAACGCGCCTTTGCCCAGACAAGCAACGCGCCACCGCGCCAATAAGCAACATGTTGGCGTGACGGCGCGAAGGCGCGTTGCTTGTTGTCGTAAGAGCACGAAGGCGCACTGCTTGTCTGCGCGAAGGCGCGTTGCTTGTTAACGTGACGGCGCGTTGTGACTAACGCGCAGTCACGCTTTTGCAAATGGCCCTATCCGGACACCATACGTTTGTCATGAAGTTGTAAAATAGTATACAGACTGTCATTTCATAAAATAGTATACAGACTGTCATTTCATATTTTTGAAAAACTGGTTGACTTTAAAAGAGCATATTGTTATGGTTTTCAGATGAGTTCACCTACACAGTGCATTTGAGTATCAGAACGAGGCAAGGTCATTTTACACTGTCATATCATATCATTAAAAAAATAGGTTGACCTTGACAAAGCATATTGGTGTAGATAGGTGACAAGGTCATTTCACATCTAATTTTATACAAGTTGACCTACAGAGTGTATATGATTTAACAATATAAGACAAGATCATTTCAATTCTATTTCTAAATACATGTAGGCTGACCTAGAAAAAATATACAGGAGTATACGTACACGGCAAGGTCATTTCACATCTATTTTTAGACAGGTTTCGCATAAGTTTAGCGACAGTGCAGGCTATGTGGCTCTGTTCTCCAATAGGAATGTTCTGTAAAAGTGAAATGTCTCGTCTTAAGGTATCCGATCCATTTACATAAAGTCAATGTCTGTAGCACTAAATCTTTTGTGAAAACAAAATGCCTGATTTTTAGTGAGATAGAGAGAGAGAGAGAGAGAGAGAGAGAGAGAGAGAGAGAGAGAGAGAGTAGATGTCACATCTATTTATAGTGAATTAGATTTTTTTGTCAGACTTATCTCCCCTTGTAGAAATGTAGAAAAAAATGAAATACTTTCATAATTTGTATGGTGACCTTTACTTTTCTTCCCATATTTTGAAAGACCATGGTAATAGGATTCTTTTCATCATGAGCTTTCTTTGGAAATTATATTCTAATTGACTTCATATGTCAGAAATGTGTTTTTCTCATAGGGATTAATGTTAATCTCTCTATAACAGATATTTCTTATACATGTATGTCTTGTCAATTTTGGAAATTCCTCTGGTGAATCACTGTGTATGTTAATTATCTTTCATTTGATACCAAATTTTGTATCACATTAATTATTGGGGGAAATGGTGGTTTTATGGATCGGATACATTAAAAGGACATTTGCTGTGAAAGTGATTGCAACCATTTTATTCTCAAAAGCTCTCAACGGAATAGAAATATGTATTAATGACTAATAAAAACATTTCTTTTCTTTTCAAACATGAGAAACCTAATAAAACTAAGTTAGATAACCGCTGTTAGTGTAAAGAAATATATAAGGAAGAATTATTGGCTTGCGAGCCTATAATTATTTAATTACCAAAATTACACATTCATGTGACTGCTTTGATTGATTGATTGATTGAATGTTGTTTAACGTCCCTCTCAAGAATATTTCACTCATATGGATACGTCACCACTGCCGGTGAAGGGCTGCAAAATTTAGGTCTATGCTCGGCGCTTATGGCCTTTGAGCAGGGAGGGATCTTTATCATGCCACACTTGCTGTGACACGGGACCTCGGTTTTTGCGGTCTCATCCTAAGGATCGCCCCATTAAGTCGCCTCCTACGACAAGCAAAGGGGTACTAAGGACCTATTCCTAGTGTTATTACTAAAATATATAATATAGAGCATATTTCGTTGAATTCAATTTTTAGTGAGAAAATGACAGTTAATGCCCCTTTAAACATGTATACTTTACATTTAATGGGGGAGTGTTTGACTTTACATGACTGTGTGTTAATGGGGGAGTGTTTGACTTTACATGATTGTGTGTTAATGGGGAAGTGTTTGACTTTACATGACTGTGTGTTAATGGGGGAGTGTTTGACTTTACATGACTGTGTGTTAATGGGGGAGTGTTTGACTTTACATGACTGTGTGTTAATGGGGGAGTGTTTGACTTTACATGACTGTGTGTTAATGGAGGGTTGTTGGACTTTATTTGACTGTGTGAACGTTCAGTACCTGGAATTCCTGGGTTAATTCTGTATATCCCGTGATTTTATCGTATCTCAGTCTGTCTGTCAGGTCACAAGTCGCCATGTCCTGTACAATACAATGGCCTGCCTCACTGACCTGTCCCTGCTGGGATTTTCTGATGGTAATTTTTGTATCAGAAGGCACTAAGGTATATGAAATAAAAATTTTATTTCTGAACATATCTTAATGATGAAAATGTAGCCAGTAATTATGAAATAAAACATTGATTATAAATGGATAAATAAAATGTATCAATTATGAGAACAAAATATTGATACCATCGAGCTATATCTATTGATTATGGGAGGATAAATAAAATCTATTGATTATGATAGGATACATAGATAAAATCTAATGATTATGATAGGATAAATAAAATCTATTGATTATGGGAAGATAGATAAAGTCTATTGGTTATGAGAGGATATGTATTTGTTTTGCCTCGTACTAGAATGACCCTCTGGCATTGGATAAAAAGCGTCACATGATTGTCGTCTAAATTTCTTTAGAATTTAGACGGCAACATGGCCTCCGGAACTTCTCTTTAGTTGTATTTCTTTCTTATACATATTTACATGTAAGACCTGTTGTTCCTGAACTAAACATAACAGTTGTTAGACTTGTTACGGACTGTCTACAGAGAGAGGTGTCGGGTTGTTACTGACTGTCTATAGAGAGAGGTGTCGGGTTGTTACTGACTGTCTACAGAGAGAGTTGTCGGGTTGTTACTGACTGTCTATAGAGAGAGGTGTCGGGTTGTTACGGACTGTCTACAGAGAGAGGTGTCGGGTTGTTACGGACTGTCTACAGAGAGAGTTGTCGGGTTGTTACTGACTGTCTATAGAGAGAGGTGTCGGGTTGTTACGGACTGTCTACAGAGAGAGGTGTCGGGTTGTTACTGACTGTCTACAGAGAGAGGTGTCGGGTTGTTACTGACTGTCTACAGAAAGAGTTGTCGGGTTGTTACTGACTGTCTACAGAGAGAGGTGTCGGGTTGTTACGGACTGTCTACAGAGAGAGGTGTCGGGTTGTTATTGACTGTCTACAGAGAGATGTGTCGGGTTGTTACGGACTGTCTACAGAGAGAGGTGTCGGGTTGTTACTGACTGTCTACAGAGAGAGGTGTCGAGTTGTTACGGACTGTCTACAGAGAGAGTTGTCGGGTTGTTACTGACTGTCAACAGAGAGAGTTGTCGGGTTGTTACGGACTGTCTACAGAGAGAGTTGTCGGGTTGTTACTGACTGTCTACAGAGAGTTGTCGGGTTGTTACACTTGTTAGGCTTGTTACTGACTGTCTACAGAGAGAGGTGTCGGGTTGTTACTGACTGTCTACAGTGAGAGGTGTCGGGTTGTTACGGACTGTCTACAGAGGAAGTTGTCGGGATGTTACGGACTGTCTACAGAGAGAGGTGTTGGGTTGTTACTAACTGTCTATAGAGAGAGGTGTCGGGTTGTTACGGACTGTCTACAGAGAGAGGTGTCGGGTTGTTACTGACTGTCTAGAGAGAGAGGTGTCGGGTTGTTACTGACTGTCTACAGAGAGAGTTGTCGGGTTGTTACGGACTGTCTACAGAGAGAGGTGTCAGGTTGTTACTGACTGTCTACAGAGAGAGGTGTCGGGTTGTTATTGACTGTCTACAGAGAGATGGGTCGGGTTGTTATGGACTGTCTACAGAGAGAGGTGTCGGGTTGTTACTGACTGTCTACAGAGAGAAGTGTCGGGTTGTTACGGACTGTCTACAGAGAGAGTTGTCGGGTTGTTACTGACTGTCTACAGAGAGAGTTGTCGGGTTGTTACGGACTGTCTACAGAGAGAGTTGTCGGGTTGTTACGGACTGTCTACAGAGAGAGTTGTCGGGTTGTTACTGACTGTCTACAGAGAGAGGTGTCGGGTTGTTACTGACTGTCTAAGAGAGAGGTGTCGGGTTGTTACTGACTGTCAACAGAGAGAGGTGTCGGGTTGTTACTGACTGTCTACAGAGAGAGTTGTCGGGTTGTTACACTTGTTAGGCTTGTTACTGACTGTCTACAGAGAGAGTTGTCGGGTTGTTACTGACTGTCTACAGAGAGGTGTCGGGTTGTTACGGACTGTCTACAGAGAGAGTTGTCAGGTTGTTACTGACCGTCTATAGAGAGAGTTTTCGGGTTGTTACAGACTGTCTACAGAGAGTGTTGTCGGGTTGTTACTGACTGTCTACAGAGACAGTTGTCGGGTTGTTACGGACTGTCTACAGAGAGAGTTGTCGGGTTGTTACTGACTGTCTATAGAGAGAGTTGTCGGGTTGTTACTGACTGTCTACAGAGAGAGTTGTAGGGTTGTTACGGACTGTTTACAGAGAGAGTTGTAGGGTTGTTACGGACTGTCTACAGAGAGAGGTGTCGGGTTGTTACGGACTGTCTACAGAGAGAGGTGTCATGTTGCTACTGACTGTCTACAGAGAGAGTTGGCAGCTGTTAAAGTCCGTACAAGGTGAGGTGAAGCCGAGTTATCTACCGACCTTAGCGACCCGACATATTTCTGTAGACAGTCAGTAACAAAAATAAGTAATATTATTCAATTGTTATAAGAGGACAGCTATACCTAATGACTATACCTAATGATTATAAAAAATGTTTGTTGGAAAAGTTCTCTGAGACAGACATGATGGATAAATCGGGATTGGTAGTTTTATTTCAAATGTAGATAAATCGTTTGATCTTGAACTTGATTTGGACAGCGTGCATGCTTAATACTTACTGAATATAGAACCTCGTTTGGTTAAGATGGCTAATCTAGTGAACGCTCTCCGTGCTGTCTTAGGGCCGTGTCTTCCTATATACTTGGATCTATAATTTTGATTGGACATACTTATTTGTAAAATGAAAAGACTCAGGTTCCTTTAGACTAATAGAAATTCATAGACTGAAAAAATGAATACTAGTTTTAATGGAGAACATGTTCTAGGAAACTTTCTGATATACTTATACATTGAAATTATTTCAGAGCATTTTGTTAACGGTTCCTGAATAATTGGCAAAATTCAGAAGATCAAAATACCGATAATAAAGAATTAAAGGAACAATAATGGCGACAGCAACCAAAGAAACGCCAACAGCAACAATCGCAGCACCAGCAACTTGTGGAACAGCAGTGAATTTTGAAACTGAAATGTACAATGTTCCGGAAACGTATGAGCAGTTAATTGAATTCATTGTCCCGTAACCGCCAACTGGTGGTAAAACCTAAACTTTCCCTCTCTTTACTCTACCTACTACTCCAGCTCCCCACTGAAGTTAACGAAGCAATTTGAACTTTCCGTGCAAATCTATGGGCCACCCAATGTCGGAGCAACGCAGCAATTAATTGGCTAAAGAAAATTGTCGAAGATACAGATCGCTAACTTAAAGACAAAATTCGGGGAAATTGAAGTTTCAACCGCAAAATGGCTGTCAAGGGACATAGCTGTGTTTATAGATACGTCCATTGTGTTAAATTGATGTTTTAAAATTGAAATTTCTATACTTTGATTGTCACCACACTAAACATTTTAAAATTCAAGACGTATTTTTGTATGTACATGTCGCATTGTTTCCCTGGACACAGAAAGGGCCCGTGTAATTCTGTATACATCCTGTATCGCAGACACCGGTTGTAGAATTACAGGTGGCGTTGTTATTGCAATTTCCGCTACACTGGAAGTTACATCCGGGGCCGTAAAATCCATATGGACAGCCTGAAATTTGAAATAAAAACGATGTTGAATAATAAAACTATCTTTCAACGCACCAGCTCCTCTTATTAAATATTACAATTTATATCTGTCATGCGCATTGGATACAACAAATAAATTGCAGGTGAAGTAAGGTTAAATAAAATAGTACATACACGATGTTGACATGCACACGGTGAACAGTATCAACAAGCAGAACCCCATGTCGTGTTATAAGAGTAAAACATGTCACTTCCGGTGGTAGACTTAAGTGTTTAATCTTAATTCCATACCTTTTCACATCAGCAAACACACACAAAAACAACCTTCCACTGCACCAATACACATATCTGTGTTTTTCTGTGTAAAATATTTCATATATTGAAATAATTCTTATGGCTTGATCGAGTAGAATATTGTATTGATGTCATAGTTTTGGTTAAAAAAAAAAAAGAGATTTTTTTTTGCCAAAACTCCGTAGCGTAGTCACTTAATGTGTGCTAAACATATTTGAAAATTAAAGTTTTGTCTTAGTAGACGTTCTGTATTTACGAGTAAAGAACTGTTCACGAAGGAATCATAGTACATTACAGTCCTCAGTATCTACTATCTGTCAATCAAAACTGAAAAGGACCTCCCCCAAGCTGTAGCTTGTGCTCCCTTTTTACTATCCCTCTTTTCAAAGAAACATTGATTTATCCATTATACTTCCTGGTAAATATTAAACACTGATGCATCTCCAGTAAGTGTACAGTCCTCTCCCCCTGGGATATTGGAAGATATGGGTAAGTATTAAATGGTCACCCTTGGCCTGAAAACTACAGAATTACTACCCGAGGTAAATACAGGTAAATACAGGTAGAAAGAAAACGTGTAGTTTTTGAAGATTTTTTTCATTTATTTCTATGAATTTCATCACAGCACAAAATTGTCCTGTCTTTCCTTTTAGATATAATTTTCTTTATTGTTAAAAAAACTATGATAAAAAGGAGGAATCTGGAAAACCTTGTGCTTGATATTATAAACAAAGGCTTTAAAACCCGTCATTCGATGTAAACAAAGGCTTTAAAACCCGTCATTGAATGAATATCAATAGCGATTTAACAAAAACAGACAACGCCGACTAGCATAATATTAATATTAACAAACTTTTCAGTCAAATAAGATACCAAACCTCCAACTTAAGGTTTCAATGAGCGGGACATTGTAAATAGAATAGAATTGTAAATAGAATAATTCAAACTTTGATGTTTTACTAAATCATCGGGGGCCACATCACAGGTAAAGTGGGGAGGTCATTTCCAAGATATTTCAAATTTCAATAATGGCGACTCTACCAAACTGCGTTAAATAAAGATGAAGGAAAATAAATCAAGGATTTGTATGGTTTTTAAAACAAATTTAAATCATTGGATGTATTCATTCAATAAAATATAATCATCTCATGCAGAATTAAGTTTTTGATAATCAAGGGATCCAGACTCGTCTATAATATTATATAGTATATGGATGAGGAAATCATCACATTCAAATCGTCTTGTATACTTTTGAAAAGAATACCAGTTAACAAATCAAATAATATGATATTGATGTTATTGTACCATTTCAATTTTCCCTCAATATTTCAGATACATAATTGACGAACATATTTAATTGTGACATCTGGCAATATACCAGTCAAATATGATTTTGTTATTGTCATTTCAATTTTGTTCAATATTTCAGATATATTGATGAACTTATAAATGTGAGGTCCAATATACCATAAATGAAAATTTAAATTTCATATCAAATCAAAGCGCACCATAGAAAAATTGGCTTAGAAAAATTGGCTTTTATTAAATGGAAATGCATGATGGGAAGTATAGCAGTAGTAGAGTAGGACACGACATGCGGTGTCATCCCGGAAAGATGAAATACAAATATCTTTAATTTTTACAGTGGCTTATGTTTTCCAGCAAGGTATGGACATATGATTATAAAGAAGTCAGTTTGGTGCGAAACTGAAATATTCAAGCTGTGTCTGTCTTTAATACATAACAAGATTCTTCTAACTTTAGTGAACTTAGTTACGTCAGAGCTTAACACACTTTCCCATCTAATCGACATTCGCTAAATATTCTCAATCTGATTAAAATCAGATCCTCGATCCGCTCCTCTTTTTTTTTCTACCTCGTGTAGCGACAAGAAAAACAAAGAGGAGCGGATCGAGGATCTGATTTTAATCAGATTGTAAATATTCTATACGTGATGCGATCACTTTTATGCAGAAACGTCATCTATCTTGAGTTAGAACTCAGGAAATTCTTAAGCCAGAATTTTTCGGGTAAAAGGATTTGTTTTTGCACGAAACAGTTTTTTTGCTTTTAAAGGGAAAAGGTCTGCAATTACAAAATAAGACAAAACATTGACATACTCGTCACGCGGAGCGATATATGTTTGCTACACATGCAGACCGTAATCCAGCAGCGCGTTGGTTTTCAAACATTGAGGTCTGCGTTATGATATCGTTTCTATTTACATTGTTCTTTCATTTCTGTCGGAATTCTCAGCCGTTGAAATACAGGTACTACGGGGTACCTGTAAAATGCGAAACGAAATCTACCGAACGAAACCCACCGAAACGAAACAGATTGTATAACCGAACACTTTTAATCATGATATTTGAAATGGTAATCTCAGGCCCCCGTGAAAGTTACCACACATAAATGAAATTCGCCTCCCCTTTGATGTGGGCTTTCGGGTTGACTGATAAAACTTTTAAACGTCGAAAGGGGGGGGGGGGGGTAAGCGTGCAATTAGTTTCGGATCCAGAAATTTCAGAACGGAGGGTTACCGTCTCACAGGTAGGCGGTCTGGGGAAACACACTATACAAGGGGGTGGGTTGGGTTGGGGAGCCGGCGTTGGATCCACATTTGGGCCAAAAATACACGTTTCAGTATTTTTGGGCTCTAAAGACAAATCTAGTATGTATACATGTGGATATTGTGTATTTGTATGTAGTAAATCAAACGGTGGATTCTGAGTATGTCTTCTTATGCTTCTCTTGTTCATAAAAATTAAATATTTATTTAACAAAATGCTGACCTCCTCCTGATATTATTACATATATATTTTCCGTTTTCTGTTCCGTTTTCAATTCCCCGGTTCCATTATTGAAAGTACTCGCACCTCAGCAGTTAGGGATAAAATAAGGGGTTAAACGTATTCCTGCTTTCAAATTTCTTAGACACCAGTTTCTTCAAACAATGTTTGATGCTAACCGATGGACCGCTTGAAAATGTATCAGTCAACCCGAAAGACCACATCAACAGGGAAGAGAATTTCATTTATATGTAGTAACTTTCACAGTGTATCATGATTACACAGTTTGGTTAAACAATCTGTTTCGTTTCGGTATGTTTCGTTTCGTTTCGCATTTTATAGGTACCCGGTGTTGTAGCATAGCATTTCCCCCCGCATAGACTTTCCCCCCGGAAAAACGGACCCGGGATAGACCCCCCCCCCCCCCGAAAGATGGGCCTGGTATAGAATTTCCCCCAAGAAAGAATTAACCCGGGCCCAATCCACCCCCTAGGAAAAACCGTCCCAGTATAGAATTTCCCCCTAAATGACAGTATGCTTTTCCCCCCTTCTTACATTTTAGCTATGTATTCGTTTCCATTTCTATTACTAGAATTCTCTTGCTTATCTAGACCCAGGAATTCTTCTTATCTTTTTTTTTAATTTATTTTGAGCAGGGTCTTGTGTATCACAATCATCATCTTATGTTTTTTTTTTTTTTTTTTTTGTTTTTTTTTTTAAAAAGGACATTATTCAAATCGTGTAATGGTATATCAAAATTCATTCATACATCTCAAGTCTTTGCTGTTATCTACCAGTATCTAACATCTGAA
Organism: Ostrea edulis; assembly: GCF_947568905.1. Classification (NCBI taxonomy): domain Eukaryota; kingdom Metazoa; phylum Mollusca; class Bivalvia; order Ostreida; family Ostreidae; genus Ostrea; species Ostrea edulis. Next base: position 1,513,450 of record NC_079173.1, on the reverse strand, counting down.
ATAGTGAAGTTGGGAAGAAGTTAATGTCTTCTTAATTTACAATTTCGAATATAAATAAACGAGAAAATTAAATTACTTTTATTTATACAGTGCATCTAATTTACTTTTTAGATATTTTAATTGTATATCTTTTAGTCGATTTTTTTACGAAAATCCCTAATGGTATTGACCATCGTTATGTAAAGTCTTTTGGGAAGCAAATTGTACTATATGCAATTCAAAGTTTTCAGCGTGTAAACCCAACTTCAACATCTCAAAAAATCCTTTATTTTATGAATATCGTAATATTAATGAGCGCATATCTATTTCATTAAACTGTAACAATTTAACAGCACATACACTGTATTTGTTTCTTTTTGTAACTTTTTTGTTTAATAACATGTACCTCTTTATAGCAATTATAACAAATTTCATTGGTTATTATCTACAACTGCATGGGTTTGCTTCATTCTATATTTATTCTTCTACATGAGAAGAAATAGATTCCGGAAACAGGAGGGGAAAATTCTATACCAGGGCGGTTTTTCCGCCCAAGGGGAAATTCTATACTGACTTTGTACATAGGGAAAAATTATCTGCTGGGGCGCTTTTTCCGCCTATGGGGGAAGATCTATCCCGGGCCCGTTTTTCCGGAGGGGGGGGGGAGTCTATGCTACAACACCGGTACTACGTACACGTGTGTATTTATCAAGACTCATACGCGCATTAACTGCAGCACGAGGATATATATAGATATTACAATTCACAAAGACATCAAAGACAAACGTACTGGGCAGGGCGGATCCAGGGTGTTTTTTTTTATGGATGAAAGGGCATTATGTATGAACTGACATTTTGAGAGAAAAGGGACAAAAATTGAAATTTTACGGCACAAATTTGTAAAAGGAATTATAACATTTTGAGGTTAAAGATTTTGCTTTGATGATTTCATAAACTATTCTCAATGATTATGGTATCACAATTTTTTTGTGTACAGTATTATCTAACAAAACCAATAGACTCGTATAGTAAGCAGCTTATCACCCGTTATAGAACCTCGTCACATTCATTATGCATAGAAACCGCTAGACATAATACTATTCCCAGAAATATGAGGATTTGTAAATACTTTAATTTAAATGATATTGAAGACAAATTCCACTTCATTCTAAGATGCCCTCTTCATAATGAATTAAGAAAAAAAATTCCCGCACATACCGGATACAGTACATATTATGAATCAGTGTAATTGGTTATGAATACCTGTAATATATATACATGTATACTGTGTTTATATATAATTCCTCTTCACGTTATGCAATCATATCATCACACAGCGTGATGTAAGTTTCTGCACTCTCCATATACTGTTCCCGTCTGTATTATATCTTTATATCTACTGTACTGCCTGTGTATATATAATATGTGTGTGTGTATGTTTGTTTATGTGAATCCAATGAGTCATATGGCTCACGGAAATAAAGAAACCGAAACTGTAAGATTAGTGTCATTGGAATTGAATGTATACAATATTGACCTCACAATAAACTTTTATAAAAATTGTTATTTTCTTTAATGAAATATAGAGTGAAGAGGTGGAGAGGTGATCACTTACAGCTAGGTGATGTAGATTTTACACTTTGTAAATACATGGACCCCGCCCCCTTTAGATCTGCGGACCCCTACTACCATTCCCTTCTAGATCTGCGGACTACCCCCCCCCCCCTCAAGATCTGCGGACTCCCTCCCCCTCAAGATCTGCGGACCCCCACCCCCTCAAGATCTGCGCATGTTACAGTTAATAATGATAATTCCGGGGGTGGGTGGGGGTGGGGTGGGGTGGGTGGGTGTTCGGTTATGGTGTTTTAAAATTGCAACCATTTGTACACCCGTGTATGTCAAAAGCTGTTCTGATAATTATTTCCTATATCCACAGTAATTAATCATAAGTTCTGGAAAACTGGACCCCTTCTCTCATCGGCCTCTGATCCTCTGCTAATTACAGTATGTTGCAAGTAAATTGATCCTTTCTCGAATTACAACAACAACAACAACAAAAAAAAAAAAAAAAAAAATCTGTTCTCTACTAAGATAATGTCGTTATATGTAGAGGCTATTTACACACACTGTATATGGAGATCGTTGTCCTTATAAACAAAATTCTGGCTCTAAATATGGACACCAAACTTCATATATAGCACACAAATAGCCTGTATATATAACGAAATATTTATCTTGTTAATAAACCAACAAAAGTGGTTAAAACATGACTAAATTCTAGGAGGGGGGAGGGGGGTGGGTGGGTGGGCTGGATCATCGTAACCCCCTTGGCCGCTGGATCCGCCTATCGCATGGTTAGATCTACATGTATTGACGGATTTTTTTTTATATTCTATATATACATTTTCTTCTACTGTCTGCGAGAACAACATAACAATATATTTGTAATGCGATCTGAGACACATTAAGTTTGTTACCTTCTAAAGTTCTCCAGTTGTTGAAACTCACTATGAGAATAACACAGAGGTACTGGGCGGATCCTAAAGCTCCACCCGTCCGTATTCTGATCATGTTAATGTGGCAGATTCAGCAGATTGTCTATCCACAGTAAGTATTTTTAACTAGATCTAGTAAAGATTGTAAAATCATCATAGGTAAGAGAGAAAACTTCATTTAAACAATGGTATACATTGTACCTCTACGAAATACATAAAATGATATATATATGTATATATACACTAAAAACGATAATTGGGCCTACCTGGTTTTGCTTAGAGAACTCCTCTATATAAAAAAAAAAAGCTTCCCGAGTGTAAATTTGACGTCATGACAGATATTACGTAATAATTAAATTACGTCATACACCTATTCAAAGTCAATCGTAACTACTCGGATAATCTGTATCAGCAACATTTTTTTATTCGGGAAAGGACGACTGTCACACCCGTGACTACATGTGTGGCTTGCATACCATGGGACCAAATCAGTTAACTCGACATGACCTCTGACGGTTATATCATCAACTAGGCCTCTCAGTTAAACTTAACTAACTTCTGTGCAATAAGACCCAGGCGATGGAGAAATAAGGCGAACTTCAATTTGATTTATAAATATTTCACTTGTAATAACACAAGCATTTATGCACGGATCCAAACATTTCCCGGGTGGAGGTCCAGCACATACTTCGTGTCTAAATTATAGCATTTTCAAATAAAATGCATGCATGTAAAATAATCAGTAATATGGATGGATCTTTATGTTTTAGGGTTGCGAATCAATGCCCCCCCCCCCCCTCTCTCTCTCTCATATATGCATTGCCCATGAGACTAGGCAAAATTAATTTCAAATAAAACGGAAGAACTGCATGTACATGTAGGTCTATATAGAAATAGATGAAACGGAATAACTGCATTCTATATAAAACGGAAGAACTGCATGCATATAGAATTATATAAAACGGAAGAATTGCATGAATATAGAACTATATAAAACGGAAGAATTGCATGAATATAGAACTATATAAAACGGAAGAATTGCATGAATATAGAATCATATAAAACGGAAGAATTGCATGAATATATAACTATATAAAACGGAAGAATTGCATGAATATAGAACTATATAAAACGGAAGAACTGCATGAATATAGAACTATATAAAACGGAAGAATTGCATGAATATAGAATCATATAAAACGGAAGAATTGCATGAATATAGAACTATATAAAACGGGAGAATTGCATGAATATAGAACTATATAAAACGGAAGAACTGCATGAATATAGAATTATATAAAACGGGAGAACTGCATGAATATAGAACTATATAAAACGGGAGAATTGCATGAATATAGAATTATATAAAACGGGAGAACTGCATGAATATAGAATCATATAAAACGGAAGAATTGCATGAATATAGAACTATATAAAACGGAAGAATTGCATGAATATAGAACTATATAAAACGGAAGAATTGCATGAATATAGAATCATATAAAACGGAAGAATTGCATGAATATAGAACTATATAAAACGGGAGAACTGCATGAATATAGAATTATATAAAACGGGAGAACTGCATGAATATAGAATTATATAAAACGGGAGAACTGCATGAATATAGAACTATATATAATAGAATGGAAGAACTACAGTCATAAATATGTTCCCAAAGAAAATTTTCACTATATATTTCATACAAAAGCATATATTTTCAAACAATAGATTGATCAATTTTGATGAAATAAAAAGCACTGATCTCAGAAGTATTCACAGCATCATCTAATAATTTCAGAATACTTATATAATAATCTATTATAAAGCTATGACAGTTTTAACACGAAGTTTAATTTGAGAGTACTTACTCTTTATATAAGTATGTGCAATTTTGGAGTTAAAAAAAAATAACATTATGAATCAAATGTTATCTCTCTGCAATATTTCATCTTAACATTGTTTAAAAATATAACAGTTACTTTTGATATTTCTAAACAAAATGGTTTTGTTTCATCCACATAGAGGGGAAAATTAGCTCCAAGAGAAGAAAACAAGTGATAGATTTACATGAAATACATAGAGAATTTTTTCTTTGGGAACTTACTTATGGCCAAGTACTGTACAATGTATATACGCCCAGGATTAGTTTCCCGGTGCTGATCAACGGTTTTCACAAATATTGCTACATTTATAATTATTTAAAATAACAACGAAAAGCAATTTAAAGATAATTAGGCGATTGATAAATTGTACATAATCATAAATTGTTTATCGTTAAACCTAGCTTTTGCCTGGGGTTAGGGTTAATCGTTAATCCTAGCTTTTGCCTGGGGTAGGGATTAATCGTTAATCTTGGCTTTTGCCTGGGGAAGGGGTTAATCGTTAATCTTCACTTTTTCCTGGGGTGGGGGTTAATCCTCGCTTTTGCCTGGGGTGGGATTAATCGTTAATCCTAGCTTTTGCCTGGGGTGAGGGTGGGGGTGGGGTTAAGCATTTGCCTGGGGTGGGATTAATCGTTAATCCTAGCTTTTGCCTGGGGTAGGGATTAATCGTTAATCTTGGCTTTTGCCTGGGGTGGGGGTGGGGGTGGGGTTAAGCATTTACCTGGGGTGGGATTAATCGTTAATCTTCGCTTTTTCCTGGGGTGGGGGTTAATCGTTAATTCTAGCACTTGCCTGGGGTGGGAGTTAAGCATTTGCCTGGGGTGGGCGTTAATCGTTAATCCTATTTTTTCCTGGGGTAGGGGTTAATCGTTAATCCTAGCTTTTACCTGGGAGGGGGGGGGGGGGTGTCATTAATCCTAGATTTTACTGGGGGTGGGTTTAATCGTTAATCTCAACTGTAAATGTAATCTAAGCAGTTTTGTTCTCAGGACAATAAATTGCTTGAATGTTTTTGTCTCATTAACTAGTGAAAGAAATTTTCTTATTGACATTTGTAAATCTGTCAAATCAACTAGTCAGCAGGTTAGTCACTCAGAAAAATAGTTTCGTGAAGACTGGTGTAGAAATCAATCTTTTTGATGAAGAAATTGAATCTCGGTACGTGGCGGAATAAATAATTGACTGCGATCACTAAACTATGCGTTCATCCCCGATTACTCGTAATACTTTATTTGATGTCAAAATGGGTTGCACAAATCAGTTCTTATTTCTATTTTCTACCTATAGGGTGAAAATGTGGTCGCCATCCATGTCTGCCAATGAAAAAAAAAATGCTCGACACATGAAAACAACAGCGTTATCTGATATCTGATTGCTTTATTTGGCTTTATCAACACTCTTTATTGTATAAACAAAGCTGCAGTCATGCCACACCATATGACATTCTAGGATTGACGTCACAATGCATTTGGCTCCTCCCTTCCACTTCGTTGCTAAGACAATATTGCTCCGCGTCATAAAATATTAATATTTTTGTTTTATGATACTGTTCATCAAATTGAATCAAATCTGTTTTTCCAAATTTTACTAATTTTATACGATATAAAATAAGTTGGCGCAGTTTCCATATGCTGTTTTATCTATAAACCGCTTTGCAGTTTGTAATGCGTAAACTTCTCAATCTCTTCTATACCGTATAAAATGAGTAAAAATCATTTCGTTTCCAATACATTGTAGTTTATGACAAGCAAGATATAATGCAATAGGCAGTTACGTTAAGTAGAACATTTTGTTTGTTTGTTGTTCAGTTTTTGTTTTGTTTTTTTGTTTGGTTTGTTTGGCAATGCCGCAAGTATTTGTATTTGATAATGTTGAAAGATATTTACGAAATTAACAGTTTTGAAAAAGCATGAGGATAAGAACTTCGACACTTCACGCCGGCATATTTCATAGCATGTCTTTTGTAAAAAATAAAATGACACCGCATATTTACAGCAAACAAAACCCTCATCAAAAAAATCTAGTTTATATTACCGTTTATAAATTAATCTTGACGTAGCTTCACTACATTATTTCCAATACGAAATCAGTTAATGTGCGTCGCGAGTATCAACAATGGATATTGTCTAATGTCACATTGTAATCATTGATTCTTTTTTCTGAATGAGTTAATATAATTGACGTCACAGACAATCGTAATTCACGTGAAGAGACTACTCCCTGGCGCAGTAGTTGACGACACCAAAATCACCAATTGTATTAGTTTCGTATAAACAGGACAGTGTAATGACAAGCAAAAACATCATCATGCAAATGGCGCCAAGCTTTTTGTCCAGCCGACATCTGGCTATCACTATAGCAACGATGAGTAACATAACACTTCCCAGGACGGTGATGGTGGAGTAAATTAAACCCCGACTTTTTATTTCCACAGCGGCTCCACTAGAAATGGCGGACTTCAGTAACCATGGTAACCCCAAACACATCAACACGTCAAAAACATTGCTTCCAATGGTATTAGCTATTGCCATATCTCCGAAACCTGTAAGACATAATAAAAAATACAGTTTATTGCCATATCTCTGAAACCTGTAAGACATAATAAAAAATAAAGTTTATTGCCATATCTCTGAAGAAACCTGTAAGACATAATAAAAAATAAAGTTTATTGCCATATCTCTGAAACCTGTAAGACATAATAAAAAATAAAGTTTATTGCCATATCTCTGAAGAAACCTGTAAGACATAATAAAAAATAAAGTTTATTGCCATATCTCTGAAACCTGTAAGGCATGATAAAAAATACAGTGTACTGCAGCATACGGTCACGTATAAAACAACATAGAAATAACACTCGTATGCACATCAAGAATACTGTCATCTCTAACTTAACATAGATATAAATACCGTCATCTCTAACTTAACATATAAATACTGTCATCTCTAACTTAACATAGATATAAATACTGTCATCTCTAAAATAACATATAAATACTGTCATCTCTAATTTAACATATAAATACTATCATCTCTAACTTAACATATAAATACTGTCATCTCTAACTTAACATATAAATACTGTCATCTCTAACTTAACATATAAATACTGTCATCTCTAACTTAACATAGATTTAAATACTGTTATCTCTAACTTAACATAGAATTAGCTGAGAAACAAACAAAATCATTCAGTTTCTCTTCTAAATATGCGTTCATAGAACTGTAGAAATGTGACATAGGCATGTAACTATATATAACACAGAAATGTAACCATGTATAACACAAATATGTAACCATGTATAACACAGGAATGTAACCGTGTATAACACAGAAATGTAACCGTGTATAACACAGAAATGTAACTGTATAACGCAGGAATGTAACCATGTATAACACAGAAATGTAACCATGTATAACACAGGATTGTAACCATGTATAACACAGAAATGTAACCATGTATAACACAGAAATGTAACTGTATAACACAGGAATGTAACCATGTATAACACAGAAATGTAACCATGTATAACACAGAAATGTAACTGTATAACACAGGAATGTAACCATGTATAACACAGGAATGTAACCATGTATAACACAGAAATGTAACCATGTATAACACAGAAATGTAACCATGTATAACACAGAAATGTAACCATGTATAACACAGAAATGTAACCATGTATAACACAGAAATGTAACCGTGTATAACACAGGAATGTAACCGAGTATAACACAGGAATGTAACCATGTATAACACAGAAATGTAACCGTGTATAACACAGGAATGTAACCGAGTATAACACAGGAATGTAACCTTGTATAAAACAGAAATGTAACCATGTATAATACAGGAATGTAACCATGTATAACACAGAAATGAAACCATGTATAACACAGAAATGTAAACATGTATAATACAGAAATGTAACCATGTATAACACAGAAATGTAACCATGTATAACACAGAAATATAACCGTGTATAATACAGAAATGTAACCATGTATAACACAGAAATGTAACCATGTATAATACAGAAATGTAACCATGTATAACACAGGAATGTAACCATGTATAACACAGAAATGTAACCATGTATAACACAGGAATGTAACCATGTATAAGACAGAAATGTAACCATGTATAATACAGAAATGTAACCGAGTATAACACAGAAATGTAACCATGTATAATACAGAAATGTAACCATGTATAACACAGAAATGTAACCATGTATAACACAGGAATGTAACCATGTATAATACAGAAATGTAACCATGTATAACACAGGAATGTAACCATGTATAACACAGGAATGTAACCATGTATAACACAGGAATGTAACCGTGTATAACACAGAAATGTAACCATGTATATTACAGAAATGTAACCGTGTATAACACAGAAATGTAACCATGTATAACACAGGAATGTAACCATGTATAACACAAATATGTAACCATGTATAACACAGAAATGTAACCATGTATAACACAGAAATGTAACCGTGTATAACACAGAAATGTAACCGTGTATAACACAGAAATGTAACCATGTATAACACAGAAATGTAACCATGTATAATACAGAAATGTAACCATGTATAATACAGAAATGTAACCATGTATAACACAGAAATATAACCATGTATAACACAGAAATGTAACCATGTATAATACAGAAATGTAACCATGTATAATACAGAAATGTAACCATGTATAACACAGGAATGTAACCATGTATAACACAGAAATGTAACCATGTATAACACAGGAATGTAACCTTGTATAATACAGAAATGTAACCGTGTATAACACAGAAATGTAACCATGTATAATACAAATATGTAACCATGTATAATACAGAAATGTAACCATGTATAACACAGGAATGTAACCATGTATAATACAGAAATGTAACCATGTATAACACAGGATTGTAACCATGTATAATACAGAAATGTAACCATGTATAACACAGGAATGTAACCATGTATAACACAGGAATGTAACCATGTATAACACAGGAATGTAACCATGTATAACACAGAAATGTAACCATGTATAACACAGAAAAGTAACCATGTATAACACAGAAATGTAACCATGTATAACACAGAAATGTAACCGTGTATAACACAGGAATGTAACCGAGTATAACACAGGAATGTAACCATGTATAACACAGAAATGTAACCGTGTATAACACAGGAATGTAACCGAGTATAACACAGGAATGTAACCTTGTATAAAACAGAAATGTAACCATGTATAATACAGGAATGTAACCATGTATAACACAGAAATGAAACCATGTATAACACAGAAATGTAAACATGTATAATACAGAAATGTAACCATGTATAACACAGAAATGTAACCATGTATAACACAGAAATATAACCGTGTATAATACAGAAATGTAACCATGTATAATACAGAAATGTAACCATGTATAACACAGGAATGTAACCATGTATAACACAGAAATGTAACCATGTATAACACAGGAATGTAACCATGTATAAGACAGAAATGTAACCATGTATAATACAGAAATGTAACCGAGTATAACACAGAAATGTAACCATGTATAATACAGAAATGTAACCATGTATAACACAGAAATGTAACCATGTATAACACAGGAATGTAACCATGTATAATACAGAAATGTAACCATGTATAACACAGGAATGTAACCATGTATAACACAGGAATGTAACCGTGTATAACACAGGAATGTAACCGTGTATAACACAGAAATGTAACCATGTATATTACAGAAATGTAACCGTGTATAACACAGAAATGTAACCATGTATAACACAGGAATGTAACCATGTATAACACAGAAATGTAACCATGTATAACACAGAAATGTAACCGTGTATAACACAGAAATGTAACCGTGTATAACACAGAAATGTAACCATGTATAACACAGAAATGTAACCATGTATAATACAGAAATGTAACCATGTATAATACAGAAATGTAACCATGTATAACACAGAAATATAACCATGTATAACACAGAAATGTAACCATGTATAATACAGAAATGTAACCATGTATAATACAGAAATGTAACCATGTATAACACAGAAATGTAACCATGTATAACACAGGAATGTAACCTTGTATAATACAGAAATGTAACCGTGTATAACACAGAAATGTAACCATGTATAATACAAATATGTAACCATGTATAATACAGAAATGTAACCATGTATAACACAGGAATGTAACCATGTATAATACAGAAATGTAACCATGTATAACACAGAAATGTAACCATGTATAACACAGGATTGTAACCATGTATAATACAGAAATGTAACCATGTATAACACAGGAATGTAACCATGTATAACACAGGAATGTAACCATGTATAACACAGGAATGTAACCATGTATAACACAGAAATGTAACCATGTATAACACAGGAATGTAACCATGTATAATACAGAAATGTAACCATGTATAACACAGGAATGTAACCATGTATAACACAGGAATGTAACCATGTATAACACAGAAATGTAACCATGTATAATACAGAAATGTAACCGTGTATAACACAGGAATGTAACCATGTATAACACAGGAATGTAACCATGTATAACACAAAAATGTAACCATGTATAATACAGAAATGTAACCGTGTATAACACAGAAATGTAACCATGTATAACACAGGAATGTAACCATGTATAACACAAATATGTAACCATGTATAACACAGAAATGTAACCATGTATAACACAGAAATGTAACCGTGTATAACACAGAAATGTAACCGTGTATAACACAGAAATGTAACCGTGTATAACACAGAAATGTAACCATGTATAATACAGAAATGTAACCATGTATAACACAGAAATGTAACCATGTATAACACAGAAATGTAACCATGTATAACACAGAAATGTAACCATGTATAATACAGAAATGTAACACAGAAATGTAACCATGTATAACACAGAAATATAACCATGTATAACACAGAAATGTAACCGAGTATAACACAGAAATGTAACCATGTATAATACAGAAATGTAACCATGTATAACACAGAAATGTAACCATGTATAACACAGAAATGTAACCATGTATAACACAAATATGTAACCACCTGTAACGAAGTATACAAATGTAACCGTCAGTACATATATATTATTACTACAGTAACTTGATCCGAAGAGTCGGATCACGTTGAGTTGACAGGCGCGGATCATCAGATCACACGAGATGCAAAGCGTCGAGTTTGATCTGATGATCCGCGCCTGTCAACGAGACATGATCCAACTCTTTGGATCAAGTTACTGTAGTAATGATAAATTTGTTATCTACCCCCTTCTGCATTTTAAATCCACATTTATAAGATGATAAATGTAATCCAAACTATCAAAAGCACAGACATACCATGAAAATATGTTTTGTGTACGTAGTTTTGTTTTGTGACGCGATGAATATTTTCCACAAGAAACGTTGCATTGATGCATTGTGGCATTGTGACGTCATTGTGACGGCATCAGTTTCAGAGGATACTGATACAGAATCAGAAAACCACTGTGTGGTGATCCGGAAAACCGAATAACACTCTGTGAAATCCACAGTATCAAAGAACGATACATTGATGGGTATATAATAAATAATGTTATCATGTAACATAGAAATGTAACCGTCTGTAACGTAGTATAGAAATGTAACCGTCTGTAATGTAGTATAGAAATGTAACAGTCTGTAACGTAGTATAGAAATGTAACCGTCTGTAATGTAGTATAGAAATGTAACCGTCTGTAACGTAACACAGAAATGTAACCGTCTGTAACGTAATATAGAAATGTAACCGTCTGTAACGTAGTATAGAAATGTAACCGTCTGTAACGTAATGTAGAAATGTAACCGTCTGTAACGTAACACAGAAATGTAACCGTCTGTAACGTTATGTAGAAATGTAATCACATGTTATGTAACATAGAATTAACTTATCATAGAAAGATATCCACCTGTAACGTAATATAGAAATGTAACTGTCTTTAAATAAGCACAGAAACCAACCATTTGTAACTTAGTATAGAAATATAGCTATGTGAGAAACAATAATACAGTCATTGATAGTTATTCTATGATCATAAGGGAAAAAAGGCAACTTTAACTTCCATTTGTAAACTTATTAGACCGGGTTTCATTAAAAAATGTTCAACCGTTCTTTGTGTACTTATTTTGACTATGGATTACTCCGTTTACCTGATCGAGATATAGGGCTCACCGTGTATGTGACAGGTTTCTTAAAATCCTCCTAGTCACGTGATCCCACCTCTTGTATGTTCGTATTTGTCCCTCTCTTAATTTTGTATTCTTTATTTAGTTTATGAGATTGATCACTAGTTATTATCTTCATTTTTTATTTATAAATTCGAAATGAATGATTCAAAATGGTCAAGGCAATAACACTTCAAATTTTACTATGAAGAAAAGTAGACTGACGATATCCAAAGTTGTTTATTTTTCACTCCCTGTTACCGACACAAATAAAAGATTTCAATAGGAGTCATTAAATGAGATTTCGCTCAAAGACCCCCCATAAGTTTCTCTCATTTGATTTTTTCATATTTCCTTTCCTTTGCGCGTTCTTTCTGCAATAACAATACCATAATTAAAAATTGATACCCAATAAACCGATACTACGATCTAAATCAAGTGATATCAATACAGGTTCGTTACAGTAGACGCGGCGGAGGCCCTGATTTGGAATGAATTGAATATTTGCCTAGTTTATGACGTAACCTCGTGGGCGGAGTTTAGTATGCATAGTGACGTAGGTCACCAAGGCGACCGATCACTAAAAGAAGACGAATTCGTAGTGATCAATCGTGTCAGAATGCTAAAATTTTTCGCTATCGAAATTTGTGATATAGCACACACTGGCCTTAGGTTTGCTAAAATTATACCACAATTTCCCCTTTTTATCCTTGCTAATTCTTATATTCTAATCAAAAACAAGATCTTCCTGTTTGTGTTAATAATTCAATGCAGTAACATGATGAAAATTGAATTTTTTTTCCACAAAGAATAATTCTGTGGGGAATTGCAAACGAAAATGTGAAGATAACGAACAGTGATCAATCTCATGAAAGACGAAGATAACGAACAGTGATCTATCTCATAACGCCCATAAGCAATACAAAATACATGTAGATAGTTGGGCAACACAGACCCCTATACACACCAGAGGTGGGATCAGGTGCATAGGAGGAGTAAGCATCCTCTGTCGACCGGTCACACTCGCCGCGAGCCCTATATCTTGATCAGGTAAACGCAATTATCCTATAAAGAATGCAAAATTAAGAGTAGGACAAACATAGATTCCTGGGATCAGATATCTAGGAAAAGTAAGTATCCCCTGTCGACCGGCCACACCCGACATGAGCCCTATATCTTAATCGGGTATAAGGAGTAAATCGTAGTTAAAACCAGTGTGCAAAACCTCAATTGGTATGAATCAAGTCAGATAGCTTTTAATCTAGTGACAGGTTGTATTGGTAAATGATATTGTAATAACGAACATAAAATTTGCGAAATGCTGACTTTAAATGAGACTGTTGAAACCCCTGTAATATGAACTTCTTTGTCAGTAGCCTGCCTCGATTTAAAAACTGATTATACGCAGAACAAGGTTTTGCATATCAAATTAGTTGATAGATATAAACACTTTATGCAGGTGATAATGGAATATTACTACATGAATATGGGAAGTTGACGATGTGGAAGCTGAAATCATCCCGTTCGTCATAAAGTTGAGTTGGTAGTTTGCCGTTAATTTCTATTTTCAATAAAATATCTAAGTACGAAACAGATGTGGAAGACTTTTTTGTCTTTTATTTCAAGTTCACTGGAATATATGAATGAAAATGATTATTGTTAGTATATAAAACGTCGTCGATCTAAATGTCGAGTTGAAGACATCAGTAAGAGAATTTTTCTTCTCATGGAGAACCTTTTGAATAAATTCTACCTTGTAAGAATATGAAAACAGGTCAGTGCATAAAGGAGCACAATTCGTGCACATGGGAACATCAACAGACTTTTGGAAGACTTGATCATCAAAGACTACGAAGATATTGTCAATGAGGAACTCAAAGCGCATTCTTTTATTTCAACTTCAGAGTACTTGTGCGTAGAATCAGAGTGGTGTTTAACAAATTAATCTTTTGAATGACCGATTACTAGATATGAATGTATCATTTTTCCATTTTTTATTGAAAAAGCGATTGTTTATGATATCAAAGAGTGTAGTCTTCGTTGATTGTGAGGAATGGTCGTGTAAGAGTGTAGTCTTCGTTGATTGTGAGGAATGGTCGTGTAAGAGTGTAGTCTTCGTTGATTGTGAGGAATGGTCGTGTAAGAGTGTATTCTTCGTTGATTGTGAGGAATTGTCGTGTAAGAGTGTAGTCGTCGTTGATTGTGAGGAATGGTCGTGTAAGAGTGTAGTCTTCGTTGATTGTGAGGATCGAATGGTCGTGTAAAGTGTGTAGTCTTCGTTGATTGTGAGGTCGTGTAAGAGTGTAGTCTTCGTTTATTGTGAGGAATGGTCGTGTAAAGCGTGTAGTCTTCGTTGATTGTGAGGTCGTGTAAGAGTGTAGTCTTCGTTGATTGTGAGGAATGGTCGTGTAAAGCGTGTAGTCTTCGTTGATTGTGAAGTCGTGTAAGAGTGTAGTCTTCGTTGATTGTGAGGAATGGTCGTGTAAGAGTGTAGTCTTCGTTGATTGTGAGGAATGGTCGTGTAAGAGTGTAGTCTTCGTTGATTGTGAGGAATGGTCGTGTAAGAGTGTAGTCTTCATTGATTGTGAGGAATGGTCGTGTAAGAGTGTAGTCTTCGTTGATTGTGAGGAATAGTCGTGTAAAGCGTGTAGTCTTCGTTGATTGTGAGGTCGTGTAAAAGTGTAGTCTTCGTTGATTGTGAGGAATGGTCGTGTAAGAGTGTAGTCTTCATTGATTGTGAGGAATGGTCGTGTAAGAGTGTAGTCTTTGTTGATTGTGAGGAATGGTCGTGTAAAGCGTGTAGTCTTCGTTGATTGTGAGGTCGTGTAAGAGTGTAGTCTTCGTTGATTGTGAGGAATGGTCGTGTAAGAGTGTAGTCTTCGTTGATTGTGAGGAATGGTCGTGTAAAGAGTGTAGTCTTCGTTGATTGTGAGGAATGGTCGTGTAAAGAGTGTATTCTTCGTTGATTGTGAGGAATGGTCGTGTAAGAGTGTAGTCTTCATTGATTGTGAGGAATGGTCGCGTAAGAGTGTAGTCTTCGTTGATTGTGAGGAATGGTCGCGTAAGAGTGTAGTCTTCGTTGATTGTGAGGAATGGTCGTGTAAGAGTGTAGTCTTCGTTGATTGTGAGGAATGGTCGTGTAAGAGTGTAGTCTTCGTTGATTGTGAGGTCGTGTAAAGCGTTGAAAAGTTATCCGTTTTTTGATATTCTTGATTTGAGAAACGTTTTGTGATTTCAAATGTATCAGACTTATTTAGAATTTCTAAAACTCTACCTTTGATTTACATACTTCTAGCACATGTCGTGGCACAAAACGTTAGAAGTTTCTCCTTCACAGTAATGTAATATTTCCGTCAGTAGCAAAAATAGGTACATATGTAAAACAGTTACCGGATCCAGCAAAAATAGGTACATGTGTAGAACAGTTACCGGATCCAGCAAAAATAGGTACATGTGTAGAACAGTTACCGGATCCAGCAAAAATAGGTACATGTGTAGAACAGTTACCGGATCCAGTAAAAATAGGTACATGTGTAGAACAGTTACCGGATCCAGCAAAAATAGGTACATGTGTAGAACAGTTACCGGATCCAGTAAAAATAGGTACATGTGTAGAACAGTTACCGGATCCAGCAAAAATAGGTACATGTGTAGAACAGTTACCGGATCCAGCAAAAATAGGTACATGTGTAGAACAGTTACCGGATCCAGCAAAAATAGGTACATGTGTAGAACAGTTACCGGATCCAGCAAAAGTAGGTACATGTGTAGAACAGTTACCGGATCCAGCAAAAATAGGTACGTATGTAGAACATTTACCGGATCCAGCAAAAATAGGTACATATGTAGAACAGTTACCGGATCCAGCAAAAATAGGTATATATGTAGAACATTTACCGGATCCAGCAAAAATAGGTACATGTGTAGAACAGTTACCAGATCCAGTAAAAATAGGTACATGTGTAGAACAGTTACCGGATCCAGTAAAAATAGGTACATGTGTAGAACAGTTACCGGATCCAGTAAAAATAGGTACATGTGTAGAACAGTTACCGGATCCAGCAAAAATAGGTACATATGTAGAACAGTTACCGGATCCAGCAATGTATCTCTGTCTGTAAGGGGAATAATCCAGTATAGGTAAATAATACTGATTCACCCACTGAGTGGGATATCAAATGTAATATAACTGAAGCATGGTTTGAAGGGGACGTTGGAGTATACGTAAGATTATCAGATGTTAAATCCAGGCCAAATTCGTATAATATACAGTTGTAGTAATAAACCTTAAAAACAAAGACAATGTTGTTAAAGTTGTGTCAGCTGGAACCAAAACATGTTCCTCATGTAACCTATCTAATTCTTTAATCACTTCTGGTCTACTAAACACAAAAGGAGATGGCATATATATAGGCTATGCCTGTTGTCCGATTCTTTTGAGTTTATCTATAGAATTTGTCTAAATTAAATTAAACACAGGATAGATGGCACGCACTTTTGTTTTGATGTATCTAATACGTGATTTTGATATTTCTGTGATACTTTTTCTGACAATGTATTAGCCCATGATCTAATATATAATCTTCAACAGAATTCATAATAGAGATGAGATCCTGTCGCCTATTGAAAAACCGGGCTTCTCTGAATTTAGGATCTTTCAAAATAAGTGAGTTCAGGTCCTATTTTCAGCTATATCGACATCACCGGTAATGACATGTCCAACTGGACTATAGACAACAGAAAAAGAACAAGAGCACTAGGTGAGCTATGCATCAGAAAAGCAATCTCTTGGAGCATGTAGCGATTTTCAAAACAAAGTTAAAAGTTTTGATTATTTTCATTAAAAGTAAAAGTGGAAAACTACTCACCATCTCTGGCGACATATAGGCTGACAGACAATCCTGAATACTTTATACATATAGGCTGACAGACAATCCTGAATACTTTATACATGTAGGCTGACAGACAATCCAGAATACTTTCTACTCACCATCTCTCGCGACATATAGGCTGGCCAAACAATCCTGAATACTTTCCCCTGCAGCTAACACTGTTAGGCCCATCACCGACTCGGGGAGGTCTATAGCATCACCTATGATGACGTGAAATAAGATCTCATCAATGAAAAAAGCACTAACTACACTATACATTAACCCTTACTAACTACACTATACATTAACTCTTACTAATTACACTATACATTAACCCTTACTAACTACACTATACATTAACTCTTACTAACTACACTATACATTAACTCTTACTAACTACACTATACATTAACTCTTACTAACTACACTATACATTAACTCTTACTAACTACACTATACATTAACTCTTACTAACTACACTATACATTAACTCTTACTAACTACACTATACATTAACTCTTACTAACTACACTATACATTAACTCTTACTAACTACACTATACATTAACTCTTACTAACTACACTATACATTAACCCTTACTAACTACACTATACATTAACCCTTACTAACTACACTATACATTAACTCTTACTAACTACACTATACATTAACCCTTACTAACTACACTATACATTAACTCTTACTAACTACACTATACATTAACTCTTACTAACTACACTATACATTAACTCTTACTAACTACACTATACATTAACCCTTACTAACTACACTATACATTAACCCTTACTAACTACACTATACATTAACTCTTACTAACTACACTATACATTAACTCTTACTAACTACACTATACATTAACTCTTACTAACTACACTATACATTAACTCTTACTAACTACACTATACATTAACTCTTACTAACTACACTATACATTAACCCTTACTAACTACACTATACATTAACTCTTACTAACTACACTATACATTAACTCTTACTAACTACACTATACATTAACTCTTACTAACTACACTATACATTAACCCTTACTAACTACACTATACATTAACTCTTACTAACTACACTATACATTAACTCTTACTAACTACACTATACATTAACTCTTACTAACTACACTATACATTAACCCTTACTAACTACACTATACATTAACTCTTACTAACTACACTATACATTAACTCTTACTAACTACACTATACATTAACCCTTACTAACTACACTATACATTAACTCTTACTAACTACACTATACATTAACTCTTACTAACTACACTATACATTAACTCTTACTAACTACACTATACATTAACCCTTACTAACTACACTATACATTAACCCTTACTAACTACACTATACATTAACCCTTACTAACTACACTATACATTAACCCTTACTAACTACACTATACATTAACCCTTACTAACTACACTATACATTAACTCTTACTAACTACACTATACATTAACTCTTACTAACTACACTATACATTAACTCTTACTAACTACACTATACATTAACTCTTACTAACTACACTATACATTAACTCTTACTAACTACACTATACATTAACTCTTACTAACTACACTATACATTAACCCTTACTAACTTCACTATACATTAACCCTTACTAACTACACTATACATTAACTCTTACTAACTACACTATACATTAACTCTTACTAACTACACTATACATTAACTCTTACTAACTACACTATACATTAACTCTTACTAACTACACTATACATTAACCCTTACTAACTTCACTATACATTAACCCTTACTAACTACACTATACATTAACTCTTACTAACTACACTATACATTAACCCTTACTAACTTCACTATACATTAACCCTTACTAACTACACTATACATTAACTCTTACTAACTACACTATACATTAACTCTTACTAACTACACTATACATTAACTCTTACTAACTACACTATACATTAACCCTTACTAACTACACTATACATTAACTCTTACTAACTACACTATACATTAACCCTTACTAACTACACTATACATTAACTCTTACTAACTACACTATACATTAACTCTTACTAACTACACTATACATTAACCCTTACATAAAGCACTAACTACACTATGCATTAACCCTTACCTATTGGGAATGCAAAATGATACACGAACAAAAAGATACATATGAACTATGATATTCCTCATATCAAACTCACCCGCTACCGTCGCCATCCACACTAACACGTAGGAAATGACGCCTAACCACGTGATTGAGATCAGAAAGGTGAGGGGATAGGTCTTACGCCATTTCCCTGGTCGTCTGCAGTCTGGTATTGTGACGTAGAACATGAAAATCATTGGAAGCATCATCACCCAAAACACGCGTAAGATCCACGAGTCCGGGACATCCCACGGGGATTCCTGTTCTTTTGCTGAAATGGAAATACTTTTAATGAATTTTAGATACTGCAATGCTTCCAGGCATCAGACGCCGGCCTCATAAAACTCAGTATCATGACATTAGAAATTGACAATACTCTCAGATACCAGCCTGATAGAACTCAGTATTATGACATTAGAAATTGACAATACTCTCAGATACCAGCCTGATAAAACTCAGTATTATGACATTAGAAATTAACAATACTCTCAGATACCAGACGCCCGCCTGAAAAACTCAGTACCATGACATTAGAAATTGACAATACTCTCATACACCAGACGCCGGCCTGATAAAACTCAGTATCATGGCATTAGAAATTGAAGCTGTAAATTCGCGGTGTTGAAAAATGAACGCTTCCATTCGTAAACAACGCTGACAGATATCTAGAATAGCACTGACATATATCTAGAGGAGCACTGACAGATATCTAGAGGAGCACTGACATATATCTAGAGGAGCACTGACATATATCTAGAGGAACACTGCAGATAACGTTCATCAAACGTACCTTTCTGATGGCCAGGGCTGTCGACAACCGTATCATCATTACTCTCTTGTTTCACTTTCTCTATTTCAGTCTCTATTTTCGTTTTCTCGGATTCCACATCTTTCTGTCCTGACTGCTCAGCAATCGAATTACTCACGCCAGTCTGTATGTATCTCTGTTTTACAGATGTTAGTTCGATCTGACTGTCTCCCGCGCCGGGGTGCTTTGTTTGATCCTGTTCTAAGTTTCCCTTGGTGATTTTGTTTAGTATTCTGTAGAAAGTGTTCTCTAATCTGGAGTTGAAGACCATCATCACGATATACAGAACGTACATCAGAGACAACAGCAGACTCTCATACCTGAAACAAAGCTCTAGTTAAGAAAAAATAAATTGTATTTGCATGACTTCACTGATAGGTGGAACTCAGACCACGTGATTTGAATACACCATGCCAGGGAAATCACGTCACCATAGTGACTGTACTCTCTTTACTGGGTATGACGTCATAGTGACTGTACTCTCTTTAGTGGGTATGACGTCATAGTGACTGTACTCTCTTTACTGGGTATGACGTCATAGTGACTGTACTCTCTTTACTGGGTATGACGTCATAGTGACTGTACTCTCTTTACTGGGTATGACGTCATAGTGACTGTACTCTCTTTACTGGGTATGACGTCATACTGACTGTACTCTCTTTACTGGGTATGACGTTATACTAAGTTGAAAGGTGAAGATAACGAACGTTTATCAACCCCATAACTCCTATAAGCAATATAATATAGAAGAGTTGGGCAAACACGAACTCCTGGACATACGAGAGATGGGGTCAGGTATATGAGAGGAATAAATATCCCCGGGAATTTGCCATACTCTTAATTTTGTATTCTTTATATAGGAAGCATCGCAAATTCTATGGTCGTTATAACAATCTAATCTGTCAATACAACCAATTATTGGGTCAAATGCTGTCTGACTTGTTTCATACCAATTATTCGGCCGTTCTTAGCACACTGATTGTGATTACGAATACTTCTGTTTAATTGATCAAGATATAGGGTTCACGACGTGCGTGACCTGTCAACAGGGGATGCTTACTCCTCCTAGGCGCCTGATCCCACCTCTAGTGTGTCCAGGGGTCTGTGTTTGCCCGACTATCTATTTTGTATTACTTATAGGAGTTATGAGATTGATCACTTTTCGTTATCTTCATTTTTGTTTCAATAACGAGTAAAGCGGGTTTTTTTTAATTCAATTCATACTAACTAGTAAATCGGAGAGTTTTACTGAATTATACTGACCAGTAAATCTGGTTGTCATACATGGCGATGATGAGAGCTATCACAGAAACACTGTAGGCAATACAATCACGTAACACGGGATACCATGTTAGATGTACAACCTACAAGTAATACAATAATAATCTATATTCACCTACAATGTATCATACAATAATAATCTATATTCACCTACAATGCATCATACAATAATAATCTATATTCACCTACAATGCATCATACAATAATAATCAATATTCACCTACAAAGTACCGTACAATAATAATCTATATTCACCTACAATGCATCATACAATAATAATCTATATTCACCTACAATGCATCATACAATAATAATCAATATTCACCTACAAAGTACCGTACAATAATAATCTATATTCACCTACAATGTATCATACAATAATAATCTATATTCACCTACAATGTATCATACAATAATAATCTATATTCACCTACAATGCATCATACAATAATAATCTATATTCACCTACAATGTATCATACAATAATAATCTATATTCACCTACAAAGTACCGTACAATAATAATCTATATTCACCTACAATGTATCATACAATAATAATCTATATTCACCTACAAAGTACCGTACAATAATAATCTATATTCACCTACAAAGTACCGTACAATAATAATCTATATTCACCTACAAAGTACCGTACAATAATAATCCATATTCACCTACAATGTATCATACAATAATAATCTATATTCACCTACAATGTATCATACAATAATAATCAATATTCACCTACAATGTATCATACAATAATAATCAATATTCACCTACAATGCATCATACAATAATAATCTATATTCACCTACAATGCATCATACAATAATAATCTATATTCACCTACAATGTATCATACAATAATAATCTATAATCACCTACAAAGTACCACATAATAATAATCTTTATTATATAATTGAATAATTCCTAGCTCTCTAATTGGTCGAGATCCAACGATGTAGAAATCATGCTACGTTATGTTTACCTACACGTGACCTTCCAGGTGAACATAAGGGATTATTTTTCCACATAGGACCAAAAATAGGTCGTTGAAACTTACAATTATACAATTAAAGCAAATAACAATCTTGAAGGGTTTTTTAATCATTTAATCATATAATAGAACAATTATTGCTGTTTTTGAGGTCAATACGATGATTTAGCCACCTTCGGGCTCGGTGAATATTGTACTCCTCAGGTGTCTAAATCATCGTATTGACCTCAAAAACAGCAATGATTGTATCATATTCATCTACAAAGTACACCACAATAATAATCTATATTCACCTACAAAGTACCGTACAATAATAATCTATATTCACCTACAAAGTACCGTACAATAATAATCTATATTCACCTACAAAGTACCGTACAATAATAATCCATATTCACTTATAAAGTACACACAATGATAATCTATATTCACCTCATGGCCTAACCCAACAACTCAATTTCCATTCAAATTCATTCCTTTTAAAGCAAATCCAGAAGTACATCTAAAAAATGCGGTCAATGTAATTCTACACCAATTTTTCAATGTTCATTTTTTAGAACTCAAATTCAAGCAAAATTAGACTAACCATTCCGGTAAAGAGGCCACAGATTGCAACTACAAACAAAACGTTGAAAACGGCTGTTCCGACGATTGTTCCCACTCCTACGTCACTCTCCGCAATGAAAACGCCTAAACGTTAAAACAAAGCAACATTGGCCTGCATTCTGACAGAGCATTAGATCTATATTCACTCAATTATTTTTTTTTAAAACAACACCCCTTAGTCTGAATGTCTCGATAGAAAGATATTAGTGATTAGTTAATTGGGATTTAATGTCCCCTCGAGAATTTTTCACATCTGTAGAAACGTCATCAGCCTTAGGTCACAGTTACAGTGACATCATCACCTTTAGCAGACGGCTCTCTGTAAGTTTCTTCAATTCTTCTTCAAATAAAATATATATAAGAATAAGCAGACTTTAAGCAGGTGTAGCAGGAAGTACAGGAATATACAGATTTTATATTGCTTTTTCTTTGTTCGCATTTGGTGAACATTGTATTACATGAAAGGCGAAAATAGAGAACAGTGATCGATTTCATAACTCCTATAAAGGTGAATATAACGAACAGTGATCAATCTCATAACTCCTATAAAGGTGAAGATAACGAACAGTGAACAATCTCATAACTCCTATAAAGGTGAAGGTAACGAACAGTGGACAATCTCATAACTCCTATAAAGGTGAAGATAACGAACAGTGACCAATCTCATAACTCCTATAAAGGTGAAGATAACGAACAGTGATCAATCTCATAACTCCTATAAAGGTGAAGATAACGAACAGTGATCAATCTCATAACTCCTATAAAGGTGAAGGTAACGAACAGTGATCAATCTCATAACTCCTATAAAGGTGAAGATAACGAACAGTGATCAATCTCATAACTCCTATAAAGGTGAAGATAACGAACAGTGATCAATCTCATAACTCCTATAAAGGTGAAGATAACGAACAGTGATCAATCTCATAACTCCTATAAAGGTGAAGATAACGAACAGTGATCAATCTCATAACTCCTATAAAGGTGAGTTATGAGATCAGGTGCCTAGGAGGAATAAGCATCCCCTGTTGACCGGTCACACCCGCTGTAAGCCATTTATCTTTATCTCTTGTCCACCTGTAAACGCATGACCTCACTAACAACAGGAACCATTATGAAGTTTTATTCTTAAAGTTCAGATGGTATTAGATATGTCCTCCAGAAATCCAGTATTTACTGTATGTGATCAGTGACAGTTCACCCCCAAACTCACAGCTTTAGCCGAATCACCCAGAAACCATCTCAACAGTACCTAACCACGTGACCTTGTACATATAATCACGCAACCTAAACAAATGGGGTTTTCGTGTGACGCACGGATGGATATAGGTTAGTTACTCCCCCCCCCCCACCCCGGCTATTGATACACAATTTACACAGTCTGACGAGGAACTAACCAGCGCAATACGCCCATTGTTCAATCCATGCCTATGAAACACAGACAGATCTCTTAACAACAATTAAAAAGTATTAACATGACATATAAAGACCGCGATCATTCCTCATTCATAAAGGAAATGCGTTGTGGGATATAACTTCACTTAGGAGTGAGATATAATTTCACTTAAGCGTGAGATATAATTTCTCTTAATTTGTTTGTTACCGATAGCCCCCCCCCCCTTTTTTTTTTTTTTTTACCTATAACTGTCGTAAAAAACTCCGAGGCTGAACTTCCGGCGGCCATGAACGTTGCACCAGCGACATCTTCTCTAAGATGGAGCTCTATGGGTAAAAAAAAAGATTTTCTCAAAAAGCAGAATTCCTCAAAGCTTTCAGCGATATTTGAAACGGTCAAAATTAGCTGAATACACTGAGGTTTGAGAAAGTTCAACAAGCATTAACGAACGGATTGTAACGAATTTCGTAACGTATTTCATAAACACAAGAAAGCAAAACTCAATGAAATAAGACGTAGAGATCAAGGGAACAGTGAAATTGTTCACAAACATCCATCTTACCGTCGCCGGTAAAATTCAGTTTGCGACCGTTAAATCAACATTATCAGACGCAAATGACAAATGAGAAGATACTGATTCCCTAAATCATTTTCCAATTCATATCTTTGACCCATTTGAGGAATTATGGATTTAAGTAATAGATTTACACGTGTATGCTATACGTAACTAACTGAATACAAAATCTGGGAAAATAACTATCTTCTCATTTATTATTTGCGATCGTTAAAGCTTATGTATTTTGTTTGACTTTTATTTCGTCAAGTCTTGCATTTTTGTAATATGGTAGATCGATTGATGCGATACAAAATTTTACGTTTGATGCTGTTTTTACGTCATTCTATTATTATGGCGTCAGATTGAAAAGCTTTCCGTCTTGCTAATCCTAGTCTAACTACCTTAAACATCAATGCATTAGCCAATCAAAATGGAGATAACAAAACAGTTGCATTAAATTCTATCTTTATATCAACAAAACTAGAATTTTTAATTCGTTGAGTCGATCACAATATTCTACAAGAATAGAAATTGACGCCATTTGATCACGTGATCTGTACGTAACGATGATGATCATTGGATTGATACAGAGTTGGAGATCCGAAATCAACACAACAGCCTTAATCTACTCGTTGATCAATACTGTACGATGATCTAGTGCACATTCTGTTTTAAAGAAAAAATGTTTTTGAGATTTTCATCGGTGAAATATTTCTATAGAACGTTCTGCGTCGTATTTTTTAATCACGTGGTGATGTACTAAAACAATGGTATTGAAATGATACAGTGCATAGTGAAAAACAATGTGACAGATATCTGTCATAAATAGGATGGAATTCGGTTACGTAGTCTGTGGTAGAATCCTTTAAGGAGTGCTACGGCACACCAATAGTGGTCATCATTACTGTTGTACGGAGTGTAGAGAATTCTTCACTATTGTAGATACAGTAAAACATGGATACAGAGAACACACTTATAATGAATTCACACTTACAGTAAAACATGTTTACAGTGAACACATTTATAATGAACTCACGATTACAGTAAAACACGGATACAGCGAACACACTTATAATGAACTCACAATTACAGTAAAACACGGTTACAGCGAACACACTAATAATTAACTCATGATTACAGTAAAACACGGATACAGCGAACACACTTATAATGAACTCACAATTACAGTAAAACACGGTAACAGCAAACACACTTATAATGAACTCACATTTCCAGTAAAACACAGTTACAGTGAACACACTTATAATGAACTCACACGTACAGTAAAACACGGTTACAGTGAACATGCTGATAATGAACTCACGATTGCAGTAAAACACGGTTAGTGAACACACTTATAATGAATGCACACTTACAGTAAAACACGGTTAGTGAACACATTTATAATGAACTCACAATTACAGTAAAACACGGTTACAGCGAACACACTTATAATGAACTCACACTTACAGTAAAACACAGTTACAGTGAACACGTTTGTAATGAAATGACACTTACAGTAAAACACGGTTACAGAGAACACACTTACAATGAACTCACGATTACAGTAAAACACGGTTAGTGAACACACTTATAATGAATTCACACTTACAGTAAAACACGGTTAGTGAACACATTTATAATGAACTCACACTTACAGTAAAACACGGTTACAGCGAACACACTTATAATGAACTCACACTTACAGTAAAACACGGTTATAGTGAATACACTTATAACGAACTCACACATACAGTAAAATATGGTTACAGCGAACACACTTATAATGAACTCACGATTACAGTAAAACACGGTTACAGTGAACACACTTATAATGAATTCACACTTACAGTAAAACACGGTTACAGCAAACACACTTATGATGAACTCACACTTACAGTAAAACACGGTTATAGTGAATACACTTATAACGAACTCAAGATTACAGTAAAACACCGTCACAGCAAACACACTTATAATGTATTTACAGCTTACAACAAATATATTTTCATTATTTGAAGGTTTAAGACATGCTATAAATCCACTGCAAATATATCAAAGAATTACAATTACAGTAAAACACAGTTACAGCGAACACACTTATAATGAACTCACGATTACAGTAAAACACGGTTACAGTGAACACACTTATAATGAATTCAGACTTACAGTAAAACACGGTTACAGTGAACACACTTATAATGAACTCACACTTACAGTAAAACACGGTTACAGTGAACACGCTTATAATGAACTCACGATTACAGTAAAACACGGTTACAGTGAACACACTTATAATGAACTCACACTTACAGTAAAACACAGTTACAGTGAACACACTTATAATGAATTCACACTTACAGTAAAACACGGTTACAGTGAACACACTTATAATGAACTCACACTTACAGTAAAACACGGTTACAGTGAACACGCTTATAATGAACTCACGATTACAGTAAAACACGGTTACAGTGAACACACTTATAATGAATTCACACTTACAGTAAAACACGGTTACAGTGAACACACTTATAATGAATTCACACTTACAGTAAAACACGGTTACAGAAAACACACTTATAATGAATTCACACTTACAGTAAAACACGGTTACAGTGAACACACTTATAATGAATTCACACTTACAGTAAAACACGGTTACAGTGAACACGCTTATAATGAATTCACACTTACAGTAAAACACGGTTACAGTGAACACACTTATAATGAACTCACAATTACAGTAAAACACGGTTACAGTGAACACACTTATAATGAATTCACACTTACAGTAAAACACGGTTACAGAGAACACACTTATAATGAATTCACACTTACAGTAAAACACGGTTACAGTGAACACGCTTATAATGAACTCAAACTTACAGTAAAACACGGTTACAGAGAACACACTTATAATGAACTCACAATTACAGTAAAACACGGTTACAGTGAACACACTTATAATGAATTCACACTTACAGTAAAACACGGTTACAGTGAACCCACTTATAATGAACTCATGATTACAGTAGAACATTGTTACAGTAAAAATAGTAATAAGACATGATTACAGCAAACACACGTATAAAGAAGTTACGCTTACAGCAAAGTAATTGCCATTGTCTTTAGCTTTAAACCATTATATATATTCCTTGTTTATAACGAAATACGTTTATAACGAATCAAGATAACTTGTCACAAGCACTTCGCTATAAGCGTGTTGTACTGAATCATTATCTCCTTACATCGGATGTTCCATCCTTTGAATACTCTGAAATTACCGGCACAGATGACCTCTAGAGATGCGCAGAAGTAGTCGTCACACACGATGGACAACGCCCCCAGTGTGTATAGAACCAGTAGGATGTGTACGACCACGCCCCCCGCCTGGGTCTGCTCCAGGGTCAGAAAGTTTCCCGGGAATTCATCTATAGCTCGCTCCGTGCACGTTTCATTGCTGTCATCCTCGCCTTCTGTGTCTTTAAAAACAGGTAAAAGTTATTCAAGGTGTTATAGTTTGGAACACTTCTAGTATACCGTTCCTTAATTATGATGATAAAATAAGTGCCTCCGAAGTATTTATATACGATCATGTGAGCGATCGGTAAAGTTGTTAAAACGACAAAAAGTCCGTTATATTCAATATGCTTTTGCCATGAAAAACTTAAAAATATGTCGTTTTTATTTGACAACAACCCACAATGACATCACAATGCTACACGAAGCAATACCGTTGTCGTCACAATATAGATCTGAACAATTACACCTTTCAGCATTCCATGCTTTTCCAGTCTATTGAAAGCCGCACTCAGAGTTCTAAGAAATGGGATATTATAAGGGCACGTTTAAATTTCGCATCAAAACTTGATATGTGTAAACGTTCAATGTTTATTTATTTATCTATTTTTAACATCAAAATGATTATGATAATACGCAGAAATGTGCATTTTCATTACAAAGTGTTAAAACGTGCTAAGCTGATCAAAACCCTGGTTTAACAGGTGAAGATAACGAACAGTGATCAATCTCATAACTCCTATAAAGGTGAAGATAACCAACAGTGATCAGTCTCATAACTCCTATAAAGGTGAAGATAACGAACAGTGATCAATCTCATAACTCCTATAAAGGTGAAGATAACGAACAGTGATCAATCTCATAACTCCTATAAAGGTGAAGATAACGAACAATGACCAATCTCATAACTCCTATAAAGGTGAAGATAACCAACAGTGATATATCCCATAACTCCTATAAAGGTGAACATAACGAACAGTGATCAATCTCATAACTCCTATAAAGGTGAACATAACGAACAGTGACCAATCTCATAACTCCTATAAAGGTGAAGATAACGAACAGTGGACAATCTCATAACTCCTATAAAGGTGAAGATAACGAGCAGTGATCGATCTCATAACTCCTATAAAGGTGAAGATAACGAACAGTTATCAATCTCATAATACAAAATTCAGAGTAGGCCAAACCATGGACTCCTGCACCAGGTGCCCTGGACACACCAGAGGTATGATTAGGTGCCCTGGACACACCAGAGGTAGGATCAGGTCCCTAAGAGGAGTAAGCATCATCTGCCGACTGGTCACACCCGCCGTGACCCTTATATATCTATCAGGTAAACTGAGTGATCCGTTGTCAAAATTAGTTTGTAAAGAACGGCCATTTCATTCACTCACGGATGAGACGCCGTATCATCCTGGATTATCAATCCGTGATGGTGCTTGACAATCCGTCATCACCGTGTACAAACCGTATATGCATTCGGCGTCGTCCGTGACCATCCGGATTGGTAAAGCCAAACCGGAAAAAAGATTAAGCAATCCTCCGTACTGATCCACGTAGGCATCGTGTACCTCCGTTTATTAATCGAGAGGTCCGTGTATCAACCGAGAAGTATATGTACCAACTGAGAGGTCCGCATATCAACCGAGAGGTCCATGTATCTACTGAGAAGTCCGTATATCAACCGAGAGGTCCATGTATCTACTGAGAAGTCCGTATATTAATCGAGAGGTCCATGTATAAACCGAGAGGTCAATGTATCCACCGAGAGGTCCGTTTATCTACTGAGAAGTCTGTATATCAACCGAGAGGTCCATGTATCAACCGAGAGGTCCATGTATCAACCGAGAGGTCCGTATATCAACCGATAAGTTCATGTATCAACCGAAAGGTCTGTATATCAACCGAGAGGTCCATGTATCTACTGAGAAGTCCGTATATCAACCGAAAGGTCCATGTATCTACTGAGAAGTCCGTATATCAACCGAGAGGTCCATATATTTACTGAGAAGTCCGTATATCAACCGAGAAGTCCGTGTATCTACTGAGAAGTTCGTATATCAACCGAGAGGTCCGTGTATCTACTGAGAAGTCCGTGTATTAACCGAGAGGTCCGTGTATCAACTGAGAGGTCCATGTATCTACTGAGAAGTCCGTATATCAAACGAGAGGTCCGTGTATCAACCGAAAGGTCCATGTATCAACTGAGAGGTCTGTGTATCAACCGAGAGGTCCATGTATCTACTGAGAAGTCCTTATATCAACCGAGAGATCCGTGTATCTACTGAGAAATCCGTATATCAACCGAGAGGTCCGTGTATCTACTGAGAAGTCCGTGTATCAACCAAGAGGTCCGTGTATCAACCAAGAGGTCCGTATATCAACTGAGCGGTCCATGTATTTACTGAGAAGTCCGTATATCAAACGAGAGGTCCGTGTATCAACCTAGAGGTCCATGAATCAACTGAGAGGTCCGTGTATCAACCTAGAGGTCCATGTATCTACTGAGAAGTCCGTACATCAACCGAGAGGTCCATGTATCTACTGAGAAGTCCGTATATCAACCGAGAGGTCCATGTATCTACTGAGAAGTTCGTATATCAACCGAGAGGTCCATGTATCAACTGAGAGGTCCGTGTATCAACCGAGAGGTCCATGTATCTACTGAGAAGTCCGTATATCAACCGAGAGGTCCATGTATCTACTGAGAATTTCGTATATCAACCGAGAAGTATATGTACCAACTGAGAGGTCCATGTAGCAACCAAGAGGTCCATGTATCTACTGAGAAGTCCGTATATCAACCGAAAGGTCCATGTATCTACTGAGAAGTCCGTATATCAACCGAGAGGTCCATGTATCTACTGAGAAGTCCGTATATCAACCGAGAGGTCCATGTATCAACCGAGAGGTCCATGTAGCAACCGAGAAGTTCGTGTATCAACCGAGAGGTCCATGTATCTACTGAGAAGTCCGTATATCAACCGAGAGGTCCATGTATCTACTGAGAGGTCCGTATATCAACCGAGAGGTCCATGTATCTACTGAGAAGTCCGTATATCAACCGAGAGGTCCATGTATCTACTGAGAATTCCGTATATCAACCGAGAGGTCCATGTATCAACTGAGAGGTCCGTGTATCAACCGAGAGGTCCATGTATCTACTGAGAAGTCTGTATATCAACCGAGATGTCCGTGTATCAACCAAGAAGTCCGTGTATCAACCGAGAGGTCCATGTATCTACTGAGAAGTCCGTATATCAACCGAGAGGTCCATGTATCTACTGAGAATTCCGTATATCAACCGAGAGGTCCATGTATCAACTGAGAGGTCCGTGTATCAACCGAGAGGTCCATGTATCTACTGAGAAGTCCGTATA
This sequence comes from Ostrea edulis, assembly GCF_947568905.1. Classification (NCBI taxonomy): domain Eukaryota; kingdom Metazoa; phylum Mollusca; class Bivalvia; order Ostreida; family Ostreidae; genus Ostrea; species Ostrea edulis. The sequence goes on along the minus strand of NC_079173.1, from coordinate 1,481,422 downwards.
TCAACCGAGAGGTCCATGTATCTACTGAGAAGTCCGTATATCAACCGAGAGGTCCATATATTTACTGAGAAGTCCGTATATCAACCGAGAAGTCCGTGTATCTACTGAGAAGTTCGTATATCAACCGAGAGGTCCGTGTATCTACTGAGAAGTCCGTGTATTAACCGAGAGGTCCGTGTATCAACTGAGAGGTCCATGTATCTACTGAGAAGTCCGTATATCAAACGAGAGGTCCGTGTATCAACCGAAAGGTCCATGTATCAACTGAGAGGTCTGTGTATCAACCGAGAGGTCCATGTATCTACTGAGAAGTCCTTATATCAACCGAGAGATCCGTGTATCTACTGAGAAGTCCGTGTATTAACCGAGAGGTCCGTGTATCAACCGAGAGGTCCATGTATCTACTGAGAAGTCCGTATATCAACCGAGAGGTCCATGTATCTACTGAGAATTTCGTATATCAACCGAGAAGTATATGTACCAACTGAGAGGTCCATGTAGCAACCAAGAGGTCCATGTATCTACTGAGAAGTCCGTATATCAACCGAAAGGTCCATGTATCTACTGAGAAGTCCGTATATCAACCGAGAGGTCCATGTATCTACTGAGAAGTCCGTATATCAACCGAGAGGTCCATGTATCAACCGAGAGGTCCATGTAGCAACCGAGAAGTTCGTGTATCAACCGAGAGGTCCATGTATCTACTGAGAAGTCCGTATATCAACCGAGAGGTCCATGTATCTACTGAGAGGTCCGTATATCAACCGAGAGGTCCATGTATCTACTGAGAAGTCCGTATATCAACCGAGAGGTCCATGTATCTACTGAGAATTCCGTATATCAACCGAGAGGTCCATGTATCAACTGAGAGGTCCGTGTATCAACCGAGAGGTCCATGTATCTACTGAGAAGTCTGTATATCAACCGAGATGTCCGTGTATCAACCAAGAAGTCCGTGTATCAACCGAGAGGTCCATGTATCTACTGAGAAGTCCGTATATCAACCGAGAGGTCCATGTATCTACTGAGAATTCCGTATATCAACCGAGAGGTCCATGTATCAACTGAGAGGTCCGTGTATCAACCGAGAGGTCCATGTATCTACTGAGAAGTCCGTATATCAACCGAGAGGTCCATGTATCTACTGAGAAGTCCGTATATCAACCGAGAGGTCAATGTATCTACCGAGAAGTCCGTGTATCAACCTAGAGGTCCGTATATCAACCGAGAGGTCCATGTATCTACTGAGAAGTCCGTATACCAACTGAGAGGTCCTTGTATCAACCAAGAGGTCCGTATATCAACCGAGAGGTCAATGTATCAACCAAGAGGTCCGTATATCAACCGAGAGGTCAATGTATCTACCGAGAAGTCCGTGTATCAACCGAGAGGTCCGTGTATCTGCTGAGAAGTCCGTATATCAACCGAGAGGTCCGTGTATCTACTGAGAAGTCCGTATATCAACCGAGAGGTCCGTGTATCAACCAAGAAGTCCGTGTAGCCACCTAAGTAACCGTGTAAAGTCCGGGGTCATCTGTGTACGAAACTTTTCTACTGAAGAACGCCGGGCTGTGTTGAAGATCGTAGAGGCTAGCCTAGGGGCTAGGTATGGTGGCTGATTTGTGTCATTTTACTGTGTTTTGTGTTTGTTATTTTGGGGCGAAAAATACCTGATATTATTATTTTGTCGTCTTTTCGTTATTTTGGGACGAAAAGTAGCTAAATATCGTTTTGTTCTCTTTTCGCCTCGAAATAACAAAATGACGATAAAGTGTAAAATGACACAAATCAGTCGTCATATATACCCAGCCCCTAGGCTTGCCGCTACGATCTTCAACGCAGCCCGGATGTCTACGGTTTGTACACGGATTGTTCCCGGTAACTACACGGACAGTCACGATAAAAACATAAGAGAAAGACCGTAATAGTCCATGGACATCCGCGTATCTCTGTGAATGGACCAGCAGAAAGCCTGATTTTCCGTACGCTCCGTGATCACCCCGGAACCGACTGGGAGTTTTTCCGGGGACGTACGAGCAGCTACCGTGCTTTTCCGTAGGGAAACCGGCGTTTTCTGTATCTGCATCGTAACGAGACCGTATTGACTCCGGTATTACAACGTCAGAAAATCCCAAAGACGCCGGATCACTAGAATTTTGCGTCGACCGGTTCCTGATTCGTGAATGTGTGAAATTGGATTGATATGAAACACGTTAGGTAGGTGGAGGAGTAAGCATCCTCTTGGCTGGCCACACCCGCCGTGAGTCCTTTATCTTGATCAGGTCAACTGAGTTTACAGTTGTCAAAATCAGTGTGTGAAGACCGGCCTAACTATTGAAACACGTCATACAGCACTAGACATAATGACAAATCAGTGTGTGAAGACCGGCCTAACTATTGAAACACGTCATACAGCACTAGACATAATGACAAATCAGTGTGTGAAGACCGGCCTAACTATTGAAACACGTCATACAGCACTAGACATAATGACAAATCAGTGTGTGAAGACCGGCCTAACTATTGAAACACGTCATACAGCACTAGACATAATGACAAATCAGTGTGTGAAGACCGGCCTAACTATTGAAACACGTCATACAGCACTAGACATAATGACAAATTGGAATTGCAAATAAGATCATAATAACCATAGAAATGCTGACTCCAATCGATGGAAATTGTTACATCCCCCTGAACATCAACTTATGTGTCAGCAGCGTGCCTCAATTTAAAGATAGATGTGGTGGACTGATTTGTTTATCGCTACTGTTTACACTGTGGGGACTTGTGTCTGGGTAAATAACAAAACAATTGATATGTCGTCTCGACCACGTGATCTACAACGGGACAGTCTGTGGTTTGCGTGTCATTGAAGCTGTACATGCATCCTGTCTGTATGAGCGTCCTATGTGATACGATCGTTTAGAAATTAACAGTGTGTTGTTTTATTTCTCGATAAAATCAACGACCTATTCAACTTGAAATAAAACTAATATATCTATATAAATGTACCACTCGAAAATCTTTCACGCATATGGAGACATCACCATTGCCGGTTAATGGATGCAAAATCTAGGCGTATGCTCGGCGCTTACGGCCTTTGAGCAGGGAGGATGCCACACCTGCTGTGACACGGGACTTCGGTTTTTGCGATTTCATCCAATGGATCGCCCCATTTAGTTGCCTCTTACGACAAGCAAGGGGTACTGAGGACCTATTCTAACCCGGATCCCCACGGGATAATATATTTATAAAGATAAACAATTTTGAATTACAAAATATGAATGAATGGGATTTTGTTTGTTTGTGTGTGTGTGTGTGTTGTTCTAAGCGGATCCAGAAAATTGTCAATGAGGGCGCGACCGCAGTTTTTACCTTTCCCACCCATAATAGAATGGTTTGAAGATCCCAAAATGGTGAAATAGAACCATTTTTGTTTAAAATATGCAACTACAAGAGAGAGGGTTTGCCACCACGTAACCCTCTCTGGATCCGCCACTGCGATTCGAAGATTTAATGATTGATTTTTAATTTTTTTAATAACTATCTAGATGCACTTTAATTACTGCTTATGGAGTGAAAACGTGACCATGCTATACGATATGAAATACTACTATTATCTCCCTGAAGTGCAAGAAGACGCCAATGTGTTGACAAGCAGCACCAGTCGCTGACCGGCGATAACCCACTTCTGATGTCTGCGGACTGAAGTATTCCGGGGGACGACATGACAGCGTGTCAGAGTGGTGTACGATAACCCACTTCTGATGCCTGCGGACTGAAGTATTCCGGGGGACGACATGACAGCGTGTCAGACACTGATTACCAGGTGTAGGTTAAAAGGATAACTGAGGTTATACAATCCAGTGTTATCTTCTGATTACAGTGGCGGATCCAGAGCGGTGTGCGTGTTCCGAGGTTTGGAAACCCCCCCCCCCCCCACTTCGTCAAAAGATAAAAAAAAGTTTTCCGTCCGATTTTCCTATGATACCGTCATCAAACAAAAGAATGATAGGATTTGATTATGTTTTAAATTAGTAAAACAAATAGTTTCTCTCATTAAAAAGCTTTCATTTTCGTGTTTGAAATGGCGCGTAGGAATACATGTACATGAAAACAACTACACTAAATTCAAGAGGACTGTGCGTTCAGGTCAGGTAGAGTTGCTGAGCAGAATTAAATGGCGCCAAATTAAAGGAACAATGGTTGTTGTATATTGATTAACGTCCTCCTGGAGAATTTTTCACTCACATGGTGACGTCACCATTGTCGGTGAGGGGCTGCAAAATGTATACCTATGCTCTGCGCTTACAGCCTTTAAGCAGGGGGGGGGGGGGGTCTTTATCGTGCCACACCTGCTGTGACACGGGGCATCGGTTTTTGCGGTCTCATCCGAAGGACCGTCCCATTTAGTCGCCTCTTACGACAAGCAAGGGGGTACTGAGGACCTATTCTAACCCGCATCCTCACAGGTGCAATGGTTAAAATGAAGGACGAGGACAAGAGGAGAGTATAAATAGAACGGGGAAGACACATTCCAGAGAAAAGTAATCTCGTGTGCTTAGTGCAGATGAACTCACGGACCATTTTTTAAAAAAAAGAAATCACACGAATTTTTCATCCAATCTGCATCGTTGTTAAGTCATCAATTTGAAAGTTATTAAATGATATCAATTTGATAGAAACAAATGTTTAATTGATCTCAGTTTAATAGAAACAAACTTTTAAGATATTTTTGTGTTATATCAATTCTTTGCTTATTTACAGTGTAACATCAAGGTTAAATTACAAACACGTCACAGTACAAAGGTCTCTGATGAAAACAAAATCAGGTATACATTGAATTTTTGCGCTATGTTAAAAAGGGGCATTATAGCTGTCTGCGCTATGTTTAGGGGCATTAGCTGTCATTTTGTCATCAATGAAAATTGTTCTATATTATATATTTCAGTAATAACACCAGTATTTAATTATTTCAAACACTTTTAACCTCAAAACAGACATATGAATGTGTAATTTTAGTGATTAGATAATTATTGTCTTACCAGACAATAATTCTTCCCTATACATTTCTGTACGCGGTTTATTTAACGTAGTTTTATTAGGTTTCCATTGTTTTCGTACAAAACATTTATTTATTTAAGGAATGAATTTAACTTTTTTTTTATTTTATACGATATAAATTGGTTTGGGGCATTTACGCGTATAAACCGCGAGACTATAGCAAGAGTTTGATTTTTTATTTATTAGATCACTTTCTACTAAAACTATTTTTAACAAAATGAGATGAATTTGAAACTTTTCAATTTCAACAAATAATTGTATATATCCTCCAGTTTCTTTTTATATCAGATTTCTCTGGAGTGACATTCATCCTTAAAAACCCATACCTCCTGAAGATTTCCTGGAGTGGTAATCGTCCTTAAGAAGCCACACCTCCTGAAGATTTCCTGGAGTGGTAATCGTATTTAAGAAGCCACACCTCCTAAATAACTAACCTTATACTCACTGTTGTTTTGAATCTCAGTCGATGAGTTAGATCCCCTCTTGATTCTAGTAACCCCATCCAAGCCCCCAACACTGCCTGTCTGAAACCAAAGGAATGCCCCGTAACTGATGCCGAGTAGAATAGAAGCTGTGTACAGGACGCCCAGAAACGTGTATCGTATGTATCGTCGTCTGCGATTGAAATATTGTGTCTGCATTCTAAGAGGTACAAAACATTTCAAACAATTTTTGAGGATGATGTTTTATATGCACGTGTGACTGGGGTAATGAACTGGATGTAAGATTAGATAAGAGTGGTCGTGGGTATGTATGTCATATCAACCTTCAGACACTTCTTAACCTGATTCTGATCAGTCAACCTTACGTAAGTTTGGTTAATGGTCAGAAACTGAACAGTGGTCAGCGAGAAATGAAGACCGGATATACTCTTTCATGTATGAGGTCAATCCTCGGGATCGGCGAGATTTCAACGTGGTCGCCCAGCCTGGATACCCGGGCCCTCCTGCATTGATGACCTCTTCCGGTCAATACCTGGAACCAACGAAAGGCATCGACATAGACAAAACAAAATGTTTGGTAATTGTCGTAAAGCAAGAATTTAAACTTTTATGTGGGGCGGTTTTGCAGGTCTACGAAATCCTAAACTGAAGGTTCGCAGTACATGCATGTAAACGTAATCTGTGTTTTAACCTACTCTGTTATAAAGTTCATCGCCTTAAATACACCATAAAACAAGGCTACATACATCTTCTTAAATACACCATAAAACAAGGCTACATACATCTCCTTAAATACACAATAAAACAAGGCTACATACATCTCCTTAAATACACCATAAAACAAGGCTACATACATCGTCGCTAGCCACGATCACTGAGTCCGCGGATCCAGGACTTAAAGTTAGGGGCCCAACTTCATGAGGCAGGGGTCTGGGGGCCTTAATGTCCCCAGTGGGTCCAGGACTAAGCCCTGGTGGGGACCCAGGGGGCGAAGCCCCAGAAACTCCTGGATTTTATAGGGCTTGAAATATCTCCTATGTAGTCATTTTTAACATTTTGTTGTCATTTTTAATGAGATAAAATCACATAGATTTAAAGACATTACATTTGTGTCATCAATATAGATATAAGTATCTGATATCAATCTTACATTCAGATGTCCTCTAATGGACTCTAGATATAAGTATCTGACATCAATATAGATATAATTATCTGACATCACTATAGATATAATTATCTGACATCAATATAGATATAGTTATCTGACATCAATATAGATATAATTATCTGACACCTAATATAGATAGAATTATCTGACATCAATTTAGATAGAATATAGATATAATTATCTGACATCAATATAGATATAATCATCTGACATCAATCTTACATTCAGATGTCCTCTAACCGGTTCTAGATATAAGTATCTGACATCAATCTTTGATATACTTCAGAGTATATCTTTCTACTGAGAATGGGTAATTATCAAAGTAATTTACAAACCGCCCCAAACAGCAAATAATTACTCTTTCGAGGACTGTAATTGTTTTTGATCAGTTGTGTACGAGTCTCATTTCAAAATTTTTCATGACTCATTCTTAAAAATCGCCATCTGCATTTTCCTGTGATTATTTAATCCACAAAATCGTGTACTAATTTTCAGAATGTATGTATGAATGTTACTAAAACGTTAACTTATATGTATGTATGAATGCCACTAAAACGTTAACCTATATATGTATGTATGAATGTCACTAAAACGTTAACTTATATATCACTAAAACGTTAACTTATATGTATGTATGAATGTTACTAAAACGTTAACTTATATGTCACTAAAACGTTAACTTATATCTCACTAAAACGTTAATTTATATGTATGTTTGAATGCCACTAAAACGTTAGCTTATATGTATGTATGAATGTCACTAAAACATTAACTTATATGTCACTAAAACGTTAACTTATATGTCTCTAAAACGTTAACTTATATGTATGAATGTCACTAAAACGTTAACTTATATGTCACTAAAACGTTAATTTATATGTATGTATGGATGTTACTAAAACGTTAACTTATATGTATGTATGAATGTTACTAAAACGTTAACTTATATGTCACTAAAACGTTAGCTTATATGTCACTAAAACGTTAACTTATATGTCACTAAAACGTTAACTTATATGTCACTAAAACGTTAACTTATATGTATGTATGAATGTCACTAAAACGTTAACTTATATATCACTAAAACGTTAACATATATGTATGTATGAATGTCACTAAAACGTTAACTTTTATGTCACTAAAACGTTAACTTATATGTCACTAAAACGTTAGCTTATATGTCACTAAAACGTTAACTTATATGTCACTAAAACGTTAACTTATATGTCACTAAAACGTAAAATTATATGTATGTATGAATGTTACTAAAACGTTAACTTATATGTCACTAAAACGTTAACTCATATGTCACTAAAACGTTAAATTATATGTCACTAAAACGTTAACTTATATGTATGTATGAATGTTACTAAAACGTTAACTTATATGTCACTAAAACGTTAACTCATATGTCACTAAAACATTAACTTATATGTCACTAAAACGTTAACTTATATGTATGTATGAATGTTACTAAAACGTTATTAACTTATATGTCACTAAAACGTTAACTTATATGTCACTAAAACGTTAACTTATATGTTACTAAAATGTTAACTTATATGTATGTATGAATGTTACTAAAACGTTAACTTATATGTCACTAAAACGTTAACTTATATGTATGTATGAATGTTACTAAAACGTTAACTTATATGTCACTAAAACGTTAGTTTATATGTCACTAAAACGTTAACTTATATGTCTCTAAAACGTTAACTTATATGTCTCTAAAACGTTAACTTATATGTCACTAAAACGTTAACTTATGTTCACTAAAATGTTAACTTATATGTATGTATGAATGTTACTAAAACGTTAACTTATATGTATGTATGAATGTCACTAAAACATTAACTTATATGTCACTAAAACGTTGACTTATATGTATGTATGTATGTCACTAAAACGTTAACTTATATATGTATGTATGAATGTCACTAAAACATTAACTTATATATGTATGTATGAATGTTGCTAAAACGTTAACTTATATGTATGTATGAATGTCACTAAAACGTTAACGTATATGTATGTATGTATGTCACTTAAACGTTAACTTATATGTCACTAAAACGTTAACTTATATGTCACTAAAACGTTAACTTATATATCACTAAAACATTAACTTATATGTATGTATGAATGTTACTAAAACGTTAACTTATATATATATGTATGAATGTCACTAAAACGTTAACTTATATATGTATGTATGAATGTTACTAAAACGTTAACTTATATGTATGTAGGTATGTATGTCACTAAAATGTTAACTTATATGTCACTAAAATGTTAACTTATATATCACTAAAACGTTAACTTATATGTCACTAAAACGTTAACTTATATGGATGTATGAATGTCACTAAAATGTTAACTTATATGTCACTAAAACGTTAACTTATGTCACTAAAACGTTAACTTATATGTATGTATGGATGTTACTAAAACGTTAACTTATATATCACTGAAACGTTAACTTATATGTATGTATGAATGTTACTAAAACGTTAACTTATACGTATGTATGAATGTTACTAAAACGTTAACTTATATGTATGTATGAATGTCACTAAAACGTTAACTTATATATGTATGTATGAATGTCACTAAAACGTTAACTTATATATGTATGTATGAATGTCACTAAAATGTTAACTTATATATATGTATAAATGTCACTAAAACGTTAACCTATATATGTATGTATGAATGTCACTAAAACGTTAACTTATCTGTCACTAAAACGTTAACTTATATGTCTCTAAAACGTTAACTTATATGTCACTAAAACGTTAACTTATATTCACTAAAATGTTAACTTATATGTATGTATGAATGTCACTAAAATGTTAACTTATATGTCACTAAAACGTTAACTTATATGGCACTAAAACGTTAACTTATATGTATGTATGAATGTTACTAAAACGTTAACTTATATATCACTGAAACGTTAACTTATATGTATGTATGAATGTTACTAAAACGTTAACTTATATATCACTAAAACGTTGACTTATATGTATGTATGTATGTCACTAAAACGTTAACTTATATGTATGTATGAATGTCACTGAAACGTTAACTTATATATGTATGTATGAATGTCACTAAAACGTTAACTTATATATATGTATGAATGTCACTAAAACGTTAACTTATATATGTATGTATGAATGTCACTAAAACGTTAACTTATATGTATGTATGAATGTTACTAAAACGTTAACTTATATGTATGTATGTATGTCACTGAAACGTTAACTTATATGTATGTATGAATGTTACTAAAACGTTAACTTATATGTATGTATGAATGCCACTAAAACGTTAACTTATATGTCACTGAAACGTTAACTTATATGTCTCTAAAACGTTAACTTATATGTCACTAAAACGTTAACTTATATATATATGTATGAATGTTACTAAAACGTTAACTTATATGTATGTATGTATGTCACTAAAACGTTAACGTATATGTATGTATGTATGTCACTAAAACGTTAACTTATATGTCACTAAAACGTTAACTTATATTCACTAAAATGTTAACTTATATGTATGTATGAATGTTACTAAAACGTTAACTTATATATCACTGAAACGTTAACTTATATGTATGTATGAATGTCACTAAAACGTTAACGTATATGTATGTATGTATGTCACTAAAACGTTAACTTATATGTCACTAAAACGTTAACTTATATGTCTCTAAAACGTTAACTTATATGTCACTAAAACGTTAACTTATATTCACTAAAATGTTAACTTATATGTATGTATGAATGTCACTAAAATGTTAACTTATATGTCACTAAAACGTTAACTTATATGTCACTAAAACGTTAACTTATATGTATGTATGAATGTTACTAAAACGTTAACTTATATATCACTGAAACGTTAACTTATATGTATGTATGAATGCTACTAAAACGTTAACTTATAAGCATGTATGAATGTCACTAAAACGTTAACTTATATGTATGTATTAATGTTACTAAAACGTTAACTTATATGTATGTATAAATGTCACTAAAAAGTTAACTTATAAGTATGTATGAATGTCACTAAAACGTTAATTTATATGTTTGTATGAATGTTACTAAAAGGTTAACTTATGTGTCACTAAAACGTTAACTTAGATGTCACTAAAACGTTAACTTATATGTCACTAAAACGTTAACTTATATGTCACTAAAACGTTAACTTATATGTTTGTATGAATGTTACTAAAAGGTTAACTTATGTGTCACTAAAACGTTAACTTATATGTCACTAAAACGTTAACTTATATGTATGTATGAATGTTACTAAAACGTTAACTTATATATGTATGTATGAATGTTACTGAAACGTTAACTTATATGTATGTATGTATGTATGTATGTCACTAAAACGTTAACCTATATGTATGTAAGAATGTATTGTCTGAATGACGTGGTGAAGACTGGTGTCCATCAGCAGTTACAAATGAAGGTCTGTGGGATGTGTGCGGAGGCTGAATTCAATTTCATCACTGCTTAAATTGGATGTGGTAGCCAAATTCTAGATATTTCCACTGTGAATTTAATGGAACAAGTTAGTAATGATGATTATGAACAAGTAAAGACAACGAACAGTGATAAATGTCACGAATCCTATAAAGAATACGAAATCAAGAATAGTACAAACACGGACCCCTGGATATACCTAAGAGGAGTAAGCATCCCCTCTTGACTGGTCGCTCTCGCCGTGAGCACTACATTTTGATCAGGTAAACGGAGTAATCCTTAGTCAAAATCAGTGTGTAAAGAACGGCTTAACAATTGATATGAACCACGTCCGAGGTAATGAAAGAATAATTCTTGAGAAAACTTTCTTTAAGAAATATGTAAACAATTACACGTTCATTAACATTGATAGGTAAATTGGAGGAGTTCATTTCCGACAGTGAATATTTTCATCCACTGATGAATTTTCTTGAAAAGGCATTTGACAAAGCCCTGTCAGAGATTTTCACGTGCATGTATTCCATAAAGTAACAAGACACTTAGGACAGCTTGGTTTCGTAATCGAGTTTGAGCTCGATATGCCCGAGAGAGAATCAAACGGAGAGTTTCAGCTTTTGTGAGGTATTGTGAGATTTGAACTCTACTCAACACTAGCCCTGTCTTCTACGAGGGTTAGTGTGGTGTAGCAATATGTCGGTCTTGTAATCATACAGCGCATGTGTCTGTTTGAAAACAATGACTGTGATTGGTTGGAGTATTAGACATGGGAGTAAGAAATAACACTCGAATATTTACCCTGGTGCGTAAATATGCATGACGAGAATGACGTAACCCGTTACCAATAGAATTCATTGTTAGCCTTAAATGGAAGATCCGGTCTAGCGCAGCCACGCTTAACTTGTAAAACAGCAAAAAATGGCTGCGGCAATTAAAACGTGTGTTTTTTGCACAGAAATTATTGTAAACAAAAATCCTACTGATCGACGACATCTGAACAGTTTCACAGTTAATTTCTTGTATATGTCCACTTGTTCCAAAGGGAGGGAACTGTTACCAATACACAACACTTGTCGTTATTAGTCCCGAATATTTCATTGGAAACGCCCGGTAGCATAGAGACTTCCTGGAAAGGCCCGATAGCATAGAGACTTCCTGGAAACGCCCGGTAGCATAGAGACTTCCTGGAAAGGCCCGGTAGCATAGATACTTTCTGGAAACGCCCGGTAGCATAGAGACTTCCCGGAAACGCCCGGTAGCATAGAGACTTCCTGGAAACGCCCGGTAGCATAAAGACTTCCTGGAAACGCCCGGTAGCATAGAGACTTCCTGGAAACGCCTAGTAGCATAGATACTTCCTGGAAACGCCCGGTAGCATAGAGACTTCCTGGAAACGCCCGGTAGCATAGATACTTCCTGGAAAGGCCCGGAAGCATAGAGACTTCCTGGAAACGCCCGGTAGCATAGAGACTTCCTGGAAACGCCCGGTAGCATAGAGACTTCCTGGAAACGACCGGTAGCATAGAGACTTTCCTGGAAACGCCCGGTAGCATAGAGACTTCCTGGAAACGCCCGGTAGCATAGTGACTTCCTGGAAACACCCGGTAGCAAAGAGACTTCCTGGAAACGCCCGGTAGCAAAGAGACTTTCTGGAAACACCCGTTAGCATAGTGACTTCCTGGAAACACCCGGTAGCATAGAAACTTCCCACCGCCTTTTCATAGTGAAACAAAAACATCATTATTCCCCGAAACGTCGAATTGTTCATAACTGTCAATGTTAAACACGTTCTATGCATACTGATTCTGCTTTGATTAGTTTACCGATGTAGTGGAAGAACAAGCGTTCTGATTGGTCAAGAGTGATATACCTACAAGAGTGATATACCCGGTTTCTATAAATAGTTTAATTCTCCGACTAACTTTTGCTCGGAAGCTTAGCGATTGGTCGAATCATGTCATGTATATTTATGAGAACGAAGAAATTGTCACGCAGAGAGCCACGGGTGAAAGGGGGGGTGAGGAGCGTATGTTTCAGTCGTGGCTTGGTGATATATTCTTTGTTTACTAAATTGAATAAAACATGCTGAAAAGTTTTTTAAAGGCACATTACACAATTTGAATTTATAACAAATGATATGAGGATATAAAACGGCAGTTAACGAGTTTAGCTTGGTCTTTGTTTCAGATGATTCCTTCAATAGCGCATAGCATCATACCCCCCCCCCCCTCCCCAAAAAACCCCGATGTTTCCATTGATATAAAAATCTAAAAAAAACAAACAAAAAAACAAAAATAAAAATAAAAAAAAACAAAAAAAACAACAACATCAACACTGAATAATGTAGATATGATATGATATGATATGAGCCGTTCTTAGCGAAAAGGGCCCTTAAGTATATTAGTTCTAAAGTACGAACTATAGATAATATTCCTCAAAATATTGGAGCAATGTTGATTGTCGTTAAAATATTACAGTCAATCAAAGATGGCAACCAACTCGTGATTGGTAACCATGACCTTTTTCTTTACAAGTATGTAAAAATGACGGCACAGTTTTTCATGATGACGTTTTTGAAAAACATTTTTTTTTTTTTAAAAAGATAAGGGTCCTTTTTGCTAGGAACGGTTCATATAATAAATATGTTTTAATAATGTATAAATCTATGTATAGAAAAACAATGTTCAGTCTCGCAGAAACACAGTCATTAAAATGTTCATCATCTCCTATAAGCGACCGCCTCCCGGCTGCTGGTAATCAATGCATGTAGAAATTGTAATAGTGTGATATTAAAAATAATAAATCATGGTAAATTACTTCATCATCTTTCAGGCAAATTTCGTGTTACCTTACAGGCTTACAGGTCTGATTGAACAGGATGTGACGCAGGGCGATGTCTGATTGAACAGGATGTGACACAGGGCGATGTCTGATTGAACAGGATGTGACGCAGGGCGATGTCTGATTGAACAGGATGTGACACAGGTCGATCTCGTCGACACATTCGTTTTTAACATACTCTCTCTATTATTTAGGTATAGATATACATGTACGACGATCAGAACAAAACAGTATCCCTATGCTGGTAAATCCCACGATAAATTGGAGGACATTTGGGTGAATTTTGTGTCACACTTAGTAAATCCAATAAAAATTCAAAACAAAAACCCAAAATTGCTAAAGTAGATTAATCAATGACCAAATTTTCACGAACCTCCGACATATTCGAAATCAGCAAATCTACCTCGCAATCTGCGAAACTGGTCATCTTTATATCGGTCAGCGCTGGACAGTGGAATCGTTATAACATTTATACCATTTACTCACCCAACGTACAAAACAAACACAGCAGGCAAGGTCACATCAGGCAAGGTCAGAAAATCGAAAAGGATTTCATCAGCATCCGTCTTACATTTCATATGTTCAGAAGGATTTCATCAGCATCCGTCTTACATTTCATATGTTCAGAAGGATTTCATCAGCATCCGTCTTACATTTCATATGTTCAGAAGGATTTCATCAGCATCCATCTTACATTTCATATGTTCAGAAGGATTTCATCAGCATCCGTCTTACATTTCATATGTTCAGAAGGTTACGAAAGATTTGTTAGACAGGGGAGGATTCCTTCTCCTCAGCACCAAACCCCTGTCTCCAGTGTCTGTCTCCAGTGTTTGTCTCCAGTGTCTGTCTCCAGTGTCGGTCTCCAGTGTCTGTCTCCAGTGTCTCTCTCCAGTGTCTGTCTCCAGTGTCTGTCTGTCTCCAGTGTCTGTCTCTAGTGTCTGTCTCCAGTGTCTGTCTGTCTTCAGTGTCTGTCTCCAGTGTTTGTCTCCAGTGTCTGTCTCCAGTGTCTGTCTGTCTTCAGTGTCTGTCTGTCTTCAGTGTCTGTCTGTCTCCAGTGTATGTCTCCAGTGTCTGTCTCCAGTGTCTGTCTGTCTTCAGTGTCTGTCTCCAGTGTCTGTCTGTCTCCAGTGTCTGTCTCCAGTGTCTGTCTCCAGTGTCTGTCTGTCTCCAGTGTCTGTCTCCAATGTCTGTCTGTCTTCAGTGTCTGTCTGTCTTCAGTGTCTGTCTGTCTCCAGTGTTTGTCTCCAGTGTCTGTCTCCAGTGTCTGTCTCCAGTGTCTGTCTGTCTCCAGTGTCTGTCTCCAGTGTCTGTCTGTCTCCAGTGTCTGTCTCCAGAGTCTGTCTCCAGTGTCTGTCTCCAGTGTCTGTGGGGCCATGTTTGCCTTACTTTGAATTTTGTACCCCTAACCTTTTTCTTTTGATTTATGAGATTGGTCACCGATTATTATCTTCAATTTATCCTTTACCATTGTAAATGGAGATGAAAATAGGAAGTTACCTGTCAACATTGTTTCAATGTTATAGATAATGGTAACCCCTTATGCGATTAAAACTGTCGATTTTAAAACCTAATTCTAATATTTCCAGTACTGAATGTAATACTTGATTCATGATCATGATATTTATTCATGAGGTACAATTCCTTCTCTTAAAAGATTAGCACCGTCCTTGCTATGTATATTTAACCAGCTATGTTTAAGTATCTATCTACATGTATAAACTATCTGATCTAGGGGGAGGTTATTTCAGATTTAGGAAGCAATGTCACCTATACATTCGATTTGAGAAAGTCTAGAGATATCACAGCACATTTACCGGGTTTATAGAAAAAACAAAATTTCATATCAAACTGAGCAAGATATAGAGCGGGTGTAACCGGTCGACAGGGGATGCTTACTCTTCTTAGACTCCTGATCCCACCTCTGGTGTGTCCAGCGGTCCGTGTCTACCCAACTATCTATTTTGTTTTGATTATAGGAGTTATGAAATTGATCACTGTTCGTTATCTTCACCTTTTCATTTGATGCGGATTTGATTATTCATTTATTTGGTAACAGATTGTGAAAGTCATAACACAGAAACATTTTCGCGAAGTTTTGAATTCGACCGAAGGCAATTTTCACTGTGTAATCTAAATGTGATTTTAGAACTTGTATGTTTTGAATTCCCCCATAAAGACGTTGCAGAATGGGGTTGTAGAATTCCCCATAAAGACGTGGTAGAATGGGGTTGTAGAATTCCCCATAAAGACGTGGCAGAATGGGGTCGTTGAATTCCCCATAAAGACGTGGCAGAATGGGGTTGAAAATAAAACGGTGACAACATATGCCTTCCATACAATTTTGAATCATTAAATGAAAATTATGTGATAAAAAAATGAAAAGTCTTTTTCGCACATTTTTGTCGGATTGACCGCTATGCTGTGTTCATTACGACCGATCCCGGTGCTCATTTTCACCGTGTCAAACCGCTACTTTGGGGGAGTCATAAAAAAACAACAACAACAACAAAAAAAAAACAAACAAAAAACGATGGAGTCGCTTTTAACGCCAGAGGGAGTCGATTTTCTTCGCTTCAAAATTCGCCGAAAGGTAGGTCACGGCTTTTTGTTGCATTTATAACTAGTATTTGCACAATTGCTATATTGCACGGAACAACACGATATATAAGCTACATGTACATCGGAAGTTTGCAAGACTTAACCATCTGGTATGTTCAAACACTTCGTATTTATTTACAGAATTCATAACTTTTGCTACATTGATGACAGAAAATACGCATTAATGAATATCTAAGCAGTATGACTAGATAGTAGGTGATCTAAATGTATTATTATTTGACAATCTGTATTGTTTGGCAATCAGAATTTGGAAAATACTTGTTAAAAGAATGCATGGAGACGATTTCTTATTTCAATGCAAAGGTAACGGAGGGGGGAGTCGAACTTTGTTAATGATTAAGAAAGAGGGAGTCGCAAAATACTTTGGATTCAAAGAAAAAAATATGGTGCACAATATACTTTTACCTGTTTATTTGATTTAAAGATACTTTTTAATTTATGTTTGCATTGAATTCGTCTGAAGGAGAATTTCACTATATGATTAAAATATTATTTTAGAACTTGTATGTTTGAATTCCCCATAAAGACCTGGGAGAATGGGGTTGGAAATAAAACGGTGATAATATATGCCTTCCATACAATCTTGTGTTATTGAATGATTAAAAGAAAATTATTTTTTAAAAAGTCTTTAGCGCACACTTTTTGTCGGATTGACCCCTGTGCCGGTTTCATTAGCACTGACCCCTCACACTTTCTGTAGAATATTAAACTCACTTTTTCTTGATGTCGAGCATGTATTGACACAGTGGTTCATATTCAGAGCATGTATTGACACAGTGGTTCATATTCAGAGCATGTATTGATAAGTGGTTCATATTTTTTTTTTTAATGATTTCCACTTCATAGGAGCATTCTTTAAAATCCCCGACCGTCGAAAGGATATGAACAGCGCTCTGAACATCACAGCAGGTGTGAACAGCGCTCTGAACATCACAGCAGGTGTGAACAGCGTTCTGAACATCACAGCAGGTGTGAACAGCGCTCTGAACATCACAGCAGGTGTGAACAGCGCTCTGAACATCACAGCAGGTGTGAACAGCGCTCTGAACATCACAGCAGGTGTGAACAGCGCTCTGAACATCACAGCAGGTGAACATTCTCCAGCGCTAGAGATGGTTCTTTCGTGTTCATTCTCTGCCTCATCTTTCCTTTATAAAAGTCTCCTGACATCAGAGTCACACTGTTGTATAAGGTGAGAGAAAGAGAAAGAGAGAGAGAGAGAGAGAGAAGAGGAGAGGAGAGAGAGAGAAAGAGAGAGAGAGAGAGAGAGGGAGAGAGAGAGAGAGAGAGAGAGAGAGATTTAAATCTATGGATAAAATCTTGAAATAGAAAAACGTGTCAGTTAGAAAAAAGATATATCGAAGACATATATCATAAAAAGAAATATATCATAAAAAGACATACATCATAAAAAAAAAATTGAAACGAAATGACCTAATTCTAGATATAATCACTATATTCAAACTGGAGGGGAAAAAATACCGATCCCGATCAAAATTGATAGAAATCACTAAAATAATTATATTGTTGCTAATTGTATGCATTTTTAATCAAGAAATTAGTTTCCTTTATAAAGGGAATGTAGTTTTCTGATGATATTGTTCTCTATCACTATTTTTTTTGTAATTCCGATCGGGCTTGGTTCAAATTATAAAATTCGTAATATTTCTGAATTTTGACCACTTCATTTCAATTTCTTTTTGAAATATATTTCTCTGATATATTTTTTATCTAACTGACATTTTTGTTAAATATTTTATCCGTAGATTAAAAAAACATTAACAAATAACGTTTTCAATTTTCATAATTCTTTTTTTAAATGAGAGTATTACCTGAGTCGTTTAGGCATGCTTTCTTAGATACATCTATTCATATTATGCATCTAATCACAGCAAAATTTGGACTCTAGGGTATCTTATTTGCAAACAAAACACCTTTTTTTTTATCATTCCGGGATAAATAAAAAAAAATCATATAAAATACTTGAGAGCTTGTATAACTCTTTCGATGGTGAAATCATACTTCGTAAGAGGTGTTTTAACGAACCATTAAATAAAAACTTAGTGTAATGAGCTACTTAAACCACAGAGCCAACAGGCATCTTACAGTTTGTCAGTTTAGAAACGAGATTTTGTATCTTGGTAATTAGTTTTTTTTTAATGTCATTATTGTTTTTTTCTGTAAATCTTATCGTATTGGAAGTATTGAGTCGTGACATAAGTATTGCAATACGAGTCGGTATCGTATCGTGAAGGGACGTTTAGTTTCAACCCTGTCATGAAAATCAGTTTCATCAGATTCCTACGCATTAATAAGAAAAGAAGACGGAAGCTGACAGTCTCACGGCTATCGAAAGGACACAGCTAAATCCTTAAGAACTAAGTGCATTTTGATTGATTGTATGCGTAAAATCATTTATTGTCGTAACAAATATACATGTACAGTTGATGAGATATTAAATAGCGCAAACAATGTGAAGTGGCCATCATACCATATGTCCCATATCATCTTATGTGTGTCACTTTCCCATACCACCATATGCGTGTCCTTCCCCCCATACCAACATATGTGTGCCCCCTTTCCCCACCCCCACCCACCAAAAAAGAAAACCCCACACACACAACCCAGAATTGCAAAGCTTATAATGTCATCATAGTCATGCGCGGATCAAGGACTTTTTTTCAGAAGGGGAGGGGAGTCAAACGTTTTATTAGAACCCCCCCCCCCCATAACTGAGCATTATCGGGGGGCAGGTATATCACTTTAGCGGGGACGGATGCAGAATATCAGGGTTGCGGGTAGCTATTTTAAGATACGATGAGTCTGAGGACCGCCTTCAGGTCCCGTGAGTCTAGGGCAAAGTCCTAATGGAAATCCAGGGTGTAGAGCGCCCATAAGCTTCCGTGTTCTCCGAATTTGATAAAGAGTCCGACAAAGAAAGTTATATTTTGGAAAATTATGTGTGTTTGTATTTATTTATTTTACATGTCTGTGTGTTTGTATTTATTTATTTTACATGTCTGTGTGTTGTATTTATTTATTTTATGTGTGTTGTATTTATTTATTTTATGTGTGTTAATACTTATTTATTTTATGTGTGTTAATACTTATTTATTATACTTTCATGTAAAATACTCGAACTTGATTGGTCGAGAAGCATTTTAAAAAAACATATTGTTACCCTCTGAGAACAGAAAACACGCGACCCAGGGTGATAGTATCTAGCAACGGGTAACAGTACTTGACAACGGGTGATATTATAAAAATTATCACATGCGTCAAATTTATGCGCGTACGATTCGCCGTAGATTGCTAGACGACGTCGTTTGAGCGTTTGTAATAAACGCGAGTAACGAAATATCGCACGACAGTGATCGATCAAATGTGAACAGACGTAAGTTTTTCTGCTTTCCAGTTTACATAACATTCAGTATAATAAAACAAATATTGCATGTATTTGAGGGTAACATTGAAATTTTCACCCCTCGAGAAATCATTGTCAACCTCGGCTACGCCTCGGTTGACAATGGTTTTCTCGGGGTGAAAATTTTCAATGTTACCCTCAAATACATGCAATATTTATATATTATTTTATGTGTGTTGGTACTTATTTATTTTCAGAAATGTAACATGGCTACGGACATGCAAAAGAAAACGCTTAGATTATCCATACCCGTACATCTACACACGTGTATACGTTCAAAACGCACATTAGCTAATCTGAACTTCCAAAAGCTTTATCAAATTCAAGTATCAATGATGTGGGCATGTCGGGGGTGGGACAATGTTTATTTGTGCAATTCTAGGCAGATGGAATTTGTATTTTTTTTTTATTACTTTAGGGCGTGCACGCCCTTAAATGACCAGTATATGATATATATTTTTGCGAATTCCGGGTTGGGGGGGGGGGGGGGGGGGGGGGGGAGGGGGAGGTCTGGATCCCGGCCAACCCCTCGTTATAGGTATACTATTTGAAAATATAACACATTCTTATGTTTCGTTTATTATTGAATCTGACAAGTTTTGTTAATTGTATATTTAAGAAATAAAATCTCTATTGAAGGCGAATTACCCCCTCCATGTGGAGAGTCGCTGAGAAAAAGAAAAACACGCGAGATAAGGCGAGCTATTTATTCTGATCAGTAATTCTGAAGTCTGAAGGCGAGATATTTATTTTAATCAGTAATTCTGAAGTCTGAAGGCGAGATATTTATTTTAATCAGTAATTCTGAAGTCTGAAGGCGAGATATTTATTTTAATCAGTAATTCTGAAGTCTGAAGGCGAGATATTTATCTTAATCAGTAATTCTGAAGTCTGAAGGCGAGATATTTATTTTAATCAGTAATTCTGAAGTCTGAAGGCGAGATATTTATTTTAATCAGTAATTCTGAAGTCTGAAGGCGAGATATTTATTTTAATCAGTAATTCTGAAGTCTGAAGGCGAGATATTTATTTTAATCAGTAATTCTGAAGTCTGAAGGCGAGATATTTATTTTAATCAGTAATTCTGAAGTCTGAAGGAATCTTCATCCAAACATGGAATCATTATAGTTCAGTTTGGTTTTTTCTCTTGGCTTTAAGTACATATAACTTAATTAATGACATGTAGCCTAATTAAGTACATATAACTTAATTAATGACATGTAGCCTAATTAAGTACATATAATTTAATTAATGACATGTACCCTAATTAAGTGCATATAGCCTAATTAATGACATGTAGCCTAATTAAGTACATATAGCTTAATTAATGACATGTAGCCTAATTAAGTACATATAACTTAGTTAATGACATGTACCCTAATTAAGTACATATAACTTAATTAATGACATATATCCTAATTAAGTACATATAACTTAATTAATGACATGTACCCTAATTAAGTACATATAACTTAATTAATGACATGTAGCCTAATTTAAAGCTACCGCTCTCACTTTTGAATTCCGTGCAAATTATAAATATTATGTATACGGGTTTCATATATCCATGTCCTTTCTGTGTATCGTACTTGAGAGTTGTTCCGCTTGCCTTTTGAGGCTTTTATCCATCGAACTGGCGTAATTTAATTTTTAAAGGGCACCGACTACACACCTACATTGGACCGCTCGATGAGAGAAATTGATGCTAATTCTTAAGAAAACCTTTTCATGCCCTCCCACAATTTTCAACTTATTGTTAAAAGTAAAAACCTTTAAAAATGAAGCGATATCGTAAAAGCACGTGGAGTTGTATTGAACTTGACGTAAACAGACCTTGTGACTGGTTAACCAATACAAAAGCGAGGCCCCTCGAAAGGGGCATTGATTTTTAGTCCTGAATCCGTTTACATGCAATGCTTCTCTACCGGGAAAAAAGTGCAGAACTCCCGTGGTAAAAACACAGCCGATAATGAGGAGTGCGTAATGAGTTTTGCACAAAATAAAACAAATGATCGTGGAGCTTTCTAGCCACTAGGTTTTAAATGAGCGAAAACTGAGAAAGCCTTGATTTAGAAATATCGCATGTGTACACGGTGCGTTATAGGAGACGGACGTGAAAATTTCTAGTAGATCAGGGATTGACACTGCATGCTAATAATAAATATTGGATACATTCATTATCGTTGATTTTAGTGTGAAGATATATGTTTATCGCTCGAGATAAGGCCCGCTATTTATTGTGTATTCTGACGGGAGGCTGTGCGCCTGCTCGCGCTGTTGATAATACACATTACTCGGTTGACCGTGAGTAGCTTGGTGTACCCGACTTTATGATACTGCATTACGCCCCTTCAAATATTCACAGTCAATGAAAAGCGAGTGGACGTTTCAATATTCGGAATGGAAAACTATTTCTCTAGACGAGGAGGGTACCCGGAAGTTCCAGTTAGAGACGTCCCGGAAATTTACGTGGTCCGGACATGCAAGAAACAAACCTGTTGGAGGGCCAGAAAAAAGGGCGCGAAATTACTGTGTCTGGCCCTGATCTATGTCGTTTTTGTCGTCTGCAATGTTCTTACTCGGATGTACAACGAAAATCACAAACAGGAAGAGGATACGAACACCCAGATTTCCCGGGTGAGGAGGGACGCGGCAATCAATAACAATGGATCTCTTGGTCAAGGTAGATTTTCTTAATTCCCACTTCATGCCTTATTAGGCGGATTACGGATTTTCTTAATTCCCACTCAATGACTGATTAGACAGATCATAGTTTTAAATATGATTCATCTTGATTTTTAAAAATCTTTTTATTTTATATCTTTTTTTTTAATGCAAGAAAGCTCGGATTAATAAAAGTTAAACTCTTGGTATTTTTTCCAATACTAATCACTTCATTGTAAGAAAAGTGAACGGTCGAAATAACTGTTTTAAATGCAATTAGCCTGGCTGACTTTATATTGCATTCTTAACGCTGTAATATCGAATTAAGACAAAGTGATTTGAAATCAATCTGTTTCGTGTTCTTCGCGTTATTCTAAATGCTTGATATCGAGAACATATGTTTAGATACGGTGGGGTGATGGGTATGTTTGAAAGACCTGCATTTGCCAGCGGCGTTTTTATGTTATCGAGAGAACATTAGGTATCCATGTTTTAAAAGAAAATAATATGCCATGTTAAACAGATAACCCAAAAACGATATTCAAGCAGTAACGGGTAATTAATGAAACATAACGCGATGTTCAAGCAGTAACGGGTAATTAATGACACAGAACTAGGTGTATTTTAAGGATGTCATTAATGAGACAGAAATCAATGTTTGTTAGTGATGTATAATTCATCATCGTAACTTCATATCTATAATTGAATTAAATATGTTTGAATTAAATCTTTGTTCTCTGACTCTGAATTCTACTTGGCGTGTGAATGTTGTCTGTATGGTCTCAGAAATTAACGTTGGTTGAGGTGGATTTTTAAGTGAACACGGGGAAAAACTCCCCAAAACATACAATCGTATTTATCAAAATTGTGGAGCAACGGATTCTAGCAAAGGATCGGGTTAACATTTTGATTTAACAACCATATTTCTATGAATGGGAGAGAAAGAAAGAAAGAAAGAAAGACATCTGACGGGGAAAACAAAGTGTCATTTTTAATTCAGAGCAGAGCTTTACGAGATAACGGTTTCTTATCGCTATCTTTCTATATTTAATTATGTAGCGTGACGTCAGCGCGGGAACCTGTCTATGTGATACACCTCTATCTCTTGATCTACAAACAAAACCTGTAAATTTTACCTTAGCATACATTTATTAATATACCTCTGGATAGATTATCCAGCACCCCCCGAAGTGTGTGACGTCACTTCCCACCAGACAGACGGACTGTGTCGCCCTAATCCTCACGCAACACAAATCAAATAGCGCGAGAGCGACAACCATCCATGAAATTGATAGATGAGCGATATTATCGGTTGTCAAACATCAGCTGTACATGAAATCTCTCTCTCTCTCTCTCTCTCTCTCTCTCTCTCTCTCTCTCTCTCTCTCTCTTTCTCACTCTCTCTCTCTCTCGTTCACTCTTTCTCTCGCTCTGACTCTACCCCCCCCCCCTCTCTCTCTGCCCTCTCTCTCTTTTACACTCTTTCACTTTCTCTATCTCTCAAGACTGATTTCAAATTATTGGAAGAAACAATTGTCTTTAATTTTCTGTATGTGAATTACGTTTGGTAAATACGATTAAAGAATTGGTCTCAAACACAATATAATTGTTAATTAGATAATTGGACTCAAACACAATATGATTGTTTCAAAAGTGTGAAATTTTTTTTTTTAGTTTCCTTGATTTTATTAATTTCATGCAAATATGTTCTCTATCAATGTATACACGTCGATAACTGTGAGTACATATAATTATAAACTGTACATAATTATAAGACATTGGAACTCAGAAGAAAATCTTGATAATGTCTGCCAGTTGTCTAATCCTATTGAGTTATACATAATGAAATGCGATTTTCAAATAAAAACAAAATACGAACAGTCCAATATTGAGACATGTAAGATAAAGGGGCGTGTAGTGCAAATATTTGTATACCTTCCACGTGCTTTCTAAAATTAGCCGTAATGAACTAGGTTGTTTCATTTTACACAACTTTTAGATAATTCTGCCTTATTAAGGACACAGGGAATGGGACTTTCACGCGAGACTTGGTCTCGTTCACGTGACATTTTCGGATGAGTGAAACAAATCTGCAATATTTTATTCCTTTTTTAATTGAATGTAATTAATTATATATTGTGCAATTAGTATGATTACAATTGTACACGTATGCTACACGTACACGTGTATTACATGAAGATTAAAGATTAAGATTGTATAACTTAGTCTAAGAGACCGATACTATTACATGAAGATTAAAGGTTAAGATTGTAT
Organism: Ostrea edulis; assembly: GCF_947568905.1. Taxonomy (NCBI): domain Eukaryota; kingdom Metazoa; phylum Mollusca; class Bivalvia; order Ostreida; family Ostreidae; genus Ostrea; species Ostrea edulis. The sequence continues at coordinate 1,456,417 of NC_079173.1, read as the reverse complement.
AACTTAGTCTAAGAGACCGATATTATTGATGTTTTAAATGTAAATAAAAATACACTGCACGGACAATCATCTGGACACTATTATTTCTGTTATGGACAACTGACCTTGACCCGAGTCACGTGCATAAACTAAACATGGACTATTGTTTGTTTATGTCAGTCGATTGAATTCCGTCTTCCCTACCACGTGCAACCAAGTCCAACATGAGGCAGGCTTCTTTGATTAAAAAGAAATCATGATTCAAGTAATTATAGAAATCATTATTCAAGTAATTATAGAAATCCTGATTCAAGTAATTATAGAAATCCTGATTCAAGTAATTATAGAAATCATGATTCAAGTAAATATATAAATCATAATTCAAGTAATTATAGAAATCATGATTCAAATAATTATAGAAATCGTAATTCAAGTAATTATAGAAATCATGATTCAAGTAAATATAGAAATCGTAATTCAAGTAATTATAGAAATCATGATTCAAGTAAATATAGAAATCATGATTCAAGTAAATATAGAAATTATATTTCCAGTAATTATAGAAATCATATTGCAAGTATAATTATAGAGATCATATTTAAAATTTCACTGTAATTATATTTTTGATAACGATGTCGAGATCTAATATATACACACACACACACACACACACACACACACAACACACACACACACACACATATATATATATATATATATATATATAAAGCACAGAAAATTTCACTTTATTTGGATACCCACTTCCGCCCCTACCCGGGGGATGGAACTGAAGACCTGCGGATCCAAATTTCCTAGCAGCATGTAACCATCGTGCTAGACCGCTCGATCATCCAGGCGATAAAACTTGCTTTCAATGACGATGGAATTCTAGCCACGTTGTCACACGCTACACAGCGTATGGATAAAAATTCGCTAGTAGGGGTGGGTGTGGACTATTAAAGAAAGATTCCAAGCTGTTTAAGACATGCACAGCAAAAATGAAAATAGCGTGCTCAATTAAAGCATATAAGTAACCCGCGCACTGATTATCTCACGGTTTAAAGGTTGTTTTTTTTTTTTTAATTTTGAAATAAAAGAAGATTCAATTTCAACAAAAATGTTTACAATATTCGTTGGCAATAACTTTCTGACAAAATATGATGGAATGTGTGTTAAATTTTTCAAAATTTGACTCGTGTTAAAAACTGTAATTAGCAATGCTGCTAAAGTTTATTCCAATTAGTTCCACATCCCTCATACAATCTAAAACGAGTGCTTGACACGCAGTCTTGTTTTTGTGCTGGTTGTTCCCGCTTCCTGAGCGATTCCCTCATTTCATGTGTTTCAATGTTCGTCTTTGTTTTAAAGATAATTGGCGAATGGTGTTAATTAAATCGTTAACATTCCTCCCATCTTTTCTCTAAATAACCATAGAACATAAATAAACGAATTGTGAATTAAGTTTTTCTGAAGTATTTCAAGTACGGAGTAGTTTTGTGATATATGAAGAATTTCAAGGATTTTATTTCACGTGCAAATGGCAGTTTGGTCATTGACCCTACAGGGATATTTTTCCCCATTGCAAATAATTATTATAATAGTTGTAAAATAAGCAATTCAGATTTTAAATTCAGGAATTAATAATTTAATAGGAGCATGTTTTCAAAAGTTTAATTTTCTTTAATTTAATATTGTCATAAAAAGTGGGCAATACAGTCTGCATCCTTTTATTCATAATCCCTGTTTATTCAATAAAGTTTTGTTGATAACCCTGCGTATTCATCAGCAATGTGTTGTTAATCCTTGATGATGCAATAAATCTGCATCTTTTTCTGGATAGTGATGGAGTTAAACAGTATTTGGTTTTCTCTTTATTAATCAGATTTGTATTGTCTTGTACCAGTTCTGTAGGATAGAATGATAATAAAGGTAAATTAGGTGTCGGATGTACAAAAACAGACTAACGAGCATATCGTGCTGGGTCAATATTGGAAGTTAATAATTATGTTCATACACTCCGAGTCAATACTGAAAGTTAATGTTGTGGCCACACAACCCGGGTCAATATTGAAACGTTGATATTAAGTCCATACAACCCCGGTCAATATTGAAAAATTAATACAATAAATGAAATTCTGGTCAGGTGTCGGGATTCTGTTTCACATCTTATCTGAGGTATTGATAGGAAAACCTCAAACTATTGATATAAGATTACAGCAATATCAATCTCACGAGAGAGAGAGAGAGAGAGAGAGAGAGAGAGAGAGAGAGAGATTCAGGCCTAACCTGAACGAAAGAGAGAGAGAGAGAGAGATTCAGGCCTAACCTGAACGAAAGAGAGAGAGAGATTCAGGCCTAACCTGAACGAAAGAGAGAGAGAGAGAGATTCAGGCCTAACCTGAACGAAAGAGAGAGAGAGAGAGAGAGAGAGAGAGAGAGAGAGAGAGAATGTAAGAGAGGGAGAAAGGAAATGAGATAAAGAGAGAGAGATAGAAAGAGAAAAAAGTGAAATGAGATAAAAGAGAAAGAAAGAGAGAAAAGGAAGAGAGAAAGAAAAGAGAGAAAGAATGAGATAAAAAGGATTTGAGAGACAGAAAGAAAGAAAGGAAGAGAAGGGTAAAAGAGAGAGAAAGAAAAATAGAAAGGAATAGAAAAGGAAGATAGAGAGAGAAAGCGTGACTCGTAATTTAGTAGTATAGATTTTAAACTCGCTGGATACAAAACATCTGGTGGCAGTCGATTTATTTTAAGCCTTGTCTTGTCGAGGCCCTGTTAGTTCCATTGATAATGTTTTTGAACATGGATTCTCGTAATTGTTATGATGAAATGGTAAATGGTTATAGGGCTTTCAACAAAGCAAATCACTTCATCGATGGCGTGCAGAAAATTGGTGAAATTATTTTGGAGATCCTGTTTGTAGAATACGGTGTATGTACAGATTTAACAGGGCTATAGCATCGCCATATGACGCTTACATATTGTACGCACCTGTTCCTGTGTATATATGTACGTATATATGTTCCCATTCACATATTGTAGGTACATGTTCCTGTAAGGCTGTAAATACGTGTACATGTGTGTATTTACATACGTGTGTGTGTGTGTGTGTGTGTGTGTGTGTGTGTGTGTGTGTGTGTGTATGTGTGTGCGTTTGTATAGGTTCCTGTGTATATTTAGGAAGTGAATTTCATTTTTAAAAAACTTAGAGTATGAACTGCAATGCTTCACATCAGCGATCAAATAAATTATTCCTATCATTTCCACTTCTGTATAAACGGGTCCTTCAGTCATTGTTTAATTACAGCAATAATCCATTTCACATTACAGAGCACAAATATTAGAAAAAACCGCAGGAATCTAAAATGTTTCTGATAAAGCAACCCCTGAGTTCACATTCTCATTATTATGCATGTATCGATTAAATAAATATCTGTATACAGTAAACACAGTTTTATTTTCTTGGTCGTGAAACATGTTTGCTCACTACGAGATCATCCTTGAATATTTAGTGACAAACAGAGGAAAACGACCTGATTCACTATAGACCATAAGTGCTGGCGTACTACTTTTTATACACAGAATGTATTTCAGAATTTTGGATAGAGTAGTACTGGCATTACTGCGCTATCAAACAAATCAAACTGTTGTTCCAATGGTAAATTCAATTGTCTTATTTTTCTAATAATACCGTATATGCTTTCTGTGCTTTATCGAATAAATGTTTTCGATACCCCCTCTTTGACACTTTTTGTATATACAATTTGCCAAAGTATCTGCTCTTAGAACTTGAGTTTTTTTCTATAGTCATAATATTGTATTTATGATTTTTTAAATTGTAGTTTTTAGGATTGTGACATTTTTGTAATGTTTTATTAGTCACAATTCCTTAGCATGAAGTGCAGTATTGTGTTCTTAGTTTGTTATTTTTTTAACTGCTTTATATGATTTTTTGGTGTAATACTTTGTCATTTATTAGTTAATAAGTAACCATTCTAATTCCTCAAACTGTGTTATGTGTTTAATTGTGTCAAACAGAGCACCACCCTATCAGTTATCCATAAAAATGTTTTTGTTTGTTTTTCTTTGCTTTATAAAAAGATCCACTTCTAGAAAATACAATACCTAAATATTTGAATTCATTCACACTTTCAACAACATCATTGTTGTAATAAAAATATTTCTATGTGAAAACACAAACACCTTTGTTTTCTCAACATTTACATTCAATTTTCATTGAGAACAGCACACATGAAACTCATCCTGAACGCTTCTTGAAGTTTATCTGCGGTGTCAGCCAAAACAACAGTGTCATCAGCGTAAAGCAAGATAGAAAGCTTTACATACAAAAAACAAGTCATCTTAGATAGAAGTACCGACGCTCTGTCATCCAACAATATTCTGTTCTATCAAAATCTCTTCTAGGTCATTGATATAAATAGCGAACTCCGACATTACAACAGAAACAATTCTGATGACATGCCGTTCACACTTAGACTTTATTCTATACCTATTTCGTATGACATGCCGTTCACACTTAGACTTTATTCTATACCTATTTCGTATGACAAAATAACATTTTGATAGATACATTTAACTAACTGTGAAATATCATTCAAAACTGTAAATTACTGTACAAGTTTCTTATAAAAAAAATTCTACAACTTTACTGCAAAATGGTGTACAAATAATACACAACTTTATTGTAACCGTGAGTTAGGGGCGAGATCAAAAGTTCAATGTCCGACAAAAACTAAATTCACATAGTTTTCAACAAGACCCCCCCCACAACAAGACACCCCCCCCCACAAGACACCCCCCCCCAACAAGACCCCCCCCCCACAAGACCCCCCCAACAAGACACACACCCCCAACAAGACACACACCCCCAACAAGACACCCCCCCCCCTTAAAACTAGAAATGATGAATGTTGAAACTAATCCATTAAGAAGTGAAGACATACGATTATAAAGAACACCCTGTATAAAGAACACCCTGTATACCCTATCTACTGTGAAGACATACGATTACAAAGAACACCCTGTATACCCTATCTACTGTGAAGACATACGATTATAAAGAACACCCTGTATACCCTATCTACTGTGAAGACATACGATTATAAAGAACACCCTGTATAAAGAACACCCTGTATACCCTATCTACTGTGAAGACATACGATTACAAAGAACACCCTGTATACCCTATCTACTGTGAAGACATACGATTATAAAGAACACCCTGTATACCCTATCTACTGTTTATTCACAAAATAATATTTAAATGGTAATATCATTAATATATGGTTTTTAAAAGTCGTGTGTCGTTTTTCTTTCCCCACTAAAGTGTAATCGATGTTGGATGACAGAAACTTTCGAGAGATTTTATCCCCCTCTCCCAAACTATTTGAATTCAGATTTTTATCCGACATCGATTTTTGATCTCGCTCCTTATTGTAACTGTAAATTAGTATGACGTTTTCAGTGTTTTTGAAAACCAATCTTTGTTTTTCTTTTCAGAAAGTGTGAACTGCACAAAGCGTTCTGTGGATGAATTTCAAGGAAATTTTATGTCCTTGGAGGAAACTCGAAATGGAGGCGTGTTCGCCCACATCTTGATAGTTCTGTACGTGTTCGGAGCGTTAGCGATCGTCTGCGATGATTATTTCTGTGCGTCTCTGGAAATCATTTGTGATGGTAAGATTCTCAGTCTACTTACAGGCTGTGGATGCAGTGGCGGATCCAGACGGGGGGGGGGGGGGGGGGGTCCCCCTTTTGTCAGAAAATATTTGCTTAAAAGTGTAAAAATAACGCATTTTGAGGTCGGGACGCCCTTTGAAAATCAAAATTATTGGTAGACATTCCCTTTTAAAAAAAATTCCTGGATCCGCCCCTGGGAAAATAATCAAATGAGATAATATTTATAAATTGTGTAAGATTAAAGGAAACATAACTCTGTCATTCATGACTGTTTACATGAATACCAATTCAGTTATAATCATAATTACAAGTGTCCTTTTAAATCAGACATTGATTTTCAGTTATAATCATAATTACAAGTGTCCTTTTAAATCATACATTGATTTTCAAACATCTGCAACAATGATGGTAAACAACACTGATTTCATGTTTTTTAACGCGATATAAAGTGACAACGCGATAAAAAGTAGCAACGCGATAAAGAGAAACAACGCGATAAAAAGCAACAAAGTGATAAAAAGAAACAGTGCTATAAAAAGTAGCAACGCGATAAAAAGAAACAATACCCCCCCCCCCCCCCCCCCCCCCCGAGTGTCATGCGGACAAATACTACGTTTAGAATTGTCTTAGTGACCAGGAAAACATCAGTAATAATGTGACGTTTTCTCTCATTCTTGTTTAATCCGTAGATAGTTGAGTTCCTTTTTTATGATATTAGCAATCAAAGATTATCTGAAGTCTACTTAACAAGACTCCGTTTTGTAATGAAATGTAGTTGGTGACAATTTCCTTCCCTGTATCATCACAAGTTTCCGACAGAAGTAGAAAATTGTGTGTTTTACTAGAACGACCGGCCGTTGGACACTGGTTAACCAGTCAATATGAAATATATTGCAGTCAGCATTAATGTTTACAACGTTTGACATTAACAGATTATTAAGGTGTTTAGAGCAATCTCCGAATCCGGACTCTGCGGACATTAGCCGGCGTGATGACGAGCTGCCCTTATTTCCTCCTTTAGAAGAGGTGATGACGAGCTGCAAAGACACCCCTCCCCCGTATTTTCTACAATCCTCTTATCATAAGCATAATGAAGTAGTTCATGTAAAAATGACAATTTATTTCTTATAATTATTCTGCTTACTACCTTGGTGTTCGTAGTTGCTACATAAGTTACAAATTAACAGGTACTATATTACATACACAACAGTTATATATTAACAGGTAATATATTACATACACAACAGTTATATATTAACAGGTACTATATTACATACACAACAGTTATAAATTAACAGGTAATATATTACATACACAACAGTTACAAATTAACAGGTACTATATTACATACACAACAGTTATAAATTAACAGGTAATATATTACATACACAACAGTTATAAATTAACAGGTAATATATTACATACACAACAGTTATAAATTAACAGGTAATATATTACATACACAACAGTTACAAATTAACAGGTACTATATTACATATCCTTTATTCAGGGTAAGACCTAATGCTAGCAGATGATATATTACATATCCTTTATTCAGGTAAGACCTAAAGCTAGCGGATTTCAGGTATCTAGTGAAGTTTAGCAAAGGCAAACATTGTTAATATATAAAGATAACACTTTACAGTCAACCTAGACATAAATATTTACAACTTTGGATTTACAATGGACGCGGTTTCTATACATATGGAAATTAAAACACAAAGTTTTCAGATGATTGACAGCCAGGTCAAATGGTAGATATTTCAAACCGGGAACTCCACGAATAGAAAGGTCATCGTCCATACCACCATTATGTCGTATGCAATAACCAGTAGACGCTCTTCATGCTTTGATTATTATCAGCGTGCGGAGAATGACTGTGAGACCGTCCTTGTGATCACTTGTCAAAAGGTTACTAGAAATGAGATTGTTTAAACACACTAATAGAACAAGCTATACAAATCCTAACATTTAAAGTGTGATAAATTATGTAATATACATAACATGTAATTTAAAACCTTTTGTATATTATGTATGCAATGGAATATGTTCAAATCAAATGTACTTTATAAATCGAAAATAAATACTGATCAACAGGTTTTCACTGATGACTAATAGTTCACACTGCGAACAGGTCGACGTAACATTAAGTCATTATTAATTATAACTCTATACGAATTTCTCCAGAACGACGTAATATCATAGTTATTATAACGCTGTACGAATTTCTCCAGAACGACGTAATATCATAGTTATTATAACGATGTACGAATTTCTATAGAACGACGTAATATCATAGTTATTATAACGATGTACGAATTTCTCCAGAACGACGTAATGTTTTAGGCATTATGGTGGCATGGGACAGTTTCTTTGGTTCTGAAACACGTGGGTAGCGTGTATACATCAAAGTCAGATTATGACAGACTAATGAAAAATCATATCTCCCTTTTATGTCAACACTTGTATTTCATATTGGAGTAGTTGATAAATTATGACCCTAAATTACATGTAATCTATAAATACTGGTGCTGGTGCACAAAACATGTTCTGAGCAGGTGCCCCTTTTTGCTTTGATTGTCTCTCATTTGGGCTAATCCACACCACCCCCACACCATCACAGTACCAAACATGGGGATGTAGACACTGTGCACAATTAAGAACCCTATCTGTCCTTCTTAAAAATCTACCTTTCATATGGGGCCATCCACCTTCCCTCTATATTTTTATATGTGTGTGCCTTGTATTTCCATTTCACACTTGACCTTGATGTAGGGAGAGGGCTTAAGTAGGCTATGCCTGCTGCCCGATCCCATTCACTTTGTGAATAAAATATAGTTTAAATTAAATCTCCCTTCCCACTCAGCTACAGACCTTTTGCTGGACTATGCATGTTTTCACCGCAATTTCTTCAGCAACTGACCACGTGTCTTAGTTTCGTATTTGCACCCATTTATATGCTAGGAATCATGGCGACACCTACATGTTGTATATTACATTTTTATTAAGCACTTAGCTACATTTGACATGCATCCTAAAATTATTGTATACATTTTTACACATGTAATATCACTTCAAATATGGGATATTTCCATTTTAAAAAAAAAGTTCACCGGACCTATAGTGCGAAACTGTCCCCTGCTACCTATAGCGCTGTGAGAATTTCTACAGAACGACGTAATATCATAGGCATTATATGACGCTGTACGAATTTCCTCAGAACGATGTAATACTATAGGTATTATAACGCTGTACGAATGCTGTATGAACTTTCTCAGAACGATGTAATATCATAGGCATTATAAAACTGTACGGATTTCTATAGAACGACTTAATATCATAGGCATTATAAAACTGTACGGATTTCTATAGAACGACTTAATATCATAGGCATTATAAAACTGTACGGATTTCTATAGAACGACTTAATATCATAGGCATTATAAAACTGTACGGATTTCTATAGAACGACTTAATATCATAGGCATTATAAAACTGTACGGATTTCTATAGAACGACTTAATATCATAGGCATTATAAAACTGTACGGATTTCTATAGAACGACTTAATAAACACCGTGCGAACTTCCTCAAGACGACGTAATGTCAGGTATTATAACGCTGTACAAACGTCATTGAGTTTTACGGATCTATAATGGCAGTGGTTTTCTTTAATGAATCACCTTCAAAACCATTCCAAAAAACTGATACCAGACTGAAAGATGTGGGTTTTATCAATATCGCTTACAGAATAAATGTACACACATGCAGGTGATTAAATAATTTGAGCAACATTTGTCTATTTTTTAACTTTTTGATCGTTATCCTCAAACACATTCAATCGTCTCATCATCTTTGATGCATCAAAATGATTCATGTGCAACAATATAGGATAAAGAATATATAAAAAAAAGCACCACGCCGCGTATTGATAAAATGCAGAGTCCATACCGAACAGCCAGTGAGTTCCCGGGTTAACCAGGCCTTGTGGTTTTCTACCTGACAAGTCGTCGTTAAGCCTGTCGTGTTAGTGAGATGTGCAGAAGACTGACTTTATGGTCGGAGACTCCTGTCCCATTTTTTTTAACAAGATACAATGACACGTTCAAACAATATTGTATAACTTCGTTGTTTAACACTATACAATGACACGTTCAGACAATATTGTATAACCTTGTTGCTAAATATGACTTAGACACAGATGGAGCTTTATGAATACAAAGCAATCTCTGTAATTGGTATGCAGTAGTCTAACACAGACTTCTATAATTCCTGACCTGTAATGCAAAGCATACCCCGTACCTTTGTCTGGTCAGACTTATCATCTTGAATTATACAAGAAATCTACAAACTGTTAAAGATGTATCAATCCTTCAGTGTAAGATAAAACAAAAATGTTCTCGCGGTCAGCCAGGTTTGAACGCCGGTAGCTAAACAGCTCAGTTGCTCTGTTAACGAATTTTTGCGACTTTCCATGCCGTTTTCATTACGAATTTCGTTTTACCGATTTGGCGTATTTGGTTTCTTTTCTTATACCGTATAACGGTTTTATTTCCCACGGGGTGATACAATTGGCTTATTTTAGCAGTTTAATAGCTTTCCGTCAAAATTTTACTCGCCAAATATACACCCAAAAGTGACTTCAGTATTTGCAAGAAAGATAAGTCTTCCTTGTCCGCCAAAATTCATTCCGCTAAAATTATTAGCATACCTTTGAGTCAGCAAATCGCCAAATCGTAGACCTGCGAGGAAAAGCCCTGCTATATGGCATAAAGAACGTGCGTTTTTTAAAATTAAAATTGTTAATATTAAGGAGTTTTACACAAAAATAGAATGTCCAAAGTAAAAAGTTTTATAGATGTTCGTCAAAAACTACGATCTAGCTCATGTATGTTGTGATGTCATACGAATACACAATCTGATGTCATACGAATACACAATCTGATGTCATACGAATACACAATCTGATATCATACGAATACACAATCTGATGTCATACGAGTACACAATCTGATGTCATACGAATACACAATCTGATATCATACGAATACACAATCTGATATCATACGAATACGGATTTAATACACGGTCCTTCTTTAACGTTTAGTATTCAGTTTGTCATGCCATTATACAAATTAAATGAGTCTGTCTTATAATCTACATACGGAGATCTTGGTTTCTCGCCTGTGTGAGGCTATTTACAGTAACATAAATGTACATAGGTTGTTCCAATGTATTTCATTTTTGATAAATGCATTGTCTTTATACCCTCATACAAGTCCCATACTTAGATTCCTTGAATAAAACATTGATGACGAATATAGGATTCATTTCCTGTGTATCACGTGACATGTAATTATACCAGAATAACCAATGTCCTTTTGATTTTCAGAATTAAATCTACAGGAAGATGTTGCAGGTGCGACTTTTATGGCGGCGGGAAGTTCAGCCCCAGAATTCTTCACGGCTTTAATAGGTATCCATAATTAAATAGAAGACATTGCCTGTTATAGATTTGTAGTGTTCAGAGTTTGTAATGATAAGATAGAAGACATTGCCTGTTGTAGATTTGTAGTGTTCAGAGTTTGTAATGATAAAATAGAGTGCCCTATTGCAACGTCTCTTCATAACATCGTGTTCTGTAGTATTGAAAAGGTGAAGATAACGAACAGTGATCAATCTCACGACTCCTATAAGCAATACAAAATAGATAGTTGGGCAAACACGGACCCCTGGACACACCAGACGTGGGATCAGGTGCCTAGGAGGAGTAAGCATCCCTTGTTGATCGGTCACACGGCCCGTGGGCCCTATACTCAGTATTTTCATCAGGTAAACGGAGTAATCCATCGCCGAATTCGGTGTATAAAAGACGGCCCAACAATTTGTATGAAACCCGACAGACAGCATATGACCCAATAATAGGTTGTGTTTGGCAAACTAGATCGTTATAACGACCATAGAATTTGCAAAATGCTGACTTTAAACGTGACTGTTGAAACCCCTGTACCATCAACTTATTTGTCAGTAGCTTGCCTTGATTTAAAAACTGATCATATGTAGAACAAGCTCCTGTGTATCGAATCATTTGAAATACATAAACACCTTATGGAGGCGATATCTCGGTGCTGTGCTCTGTAATGATAAAATATATCGCTCTATTTCAGTGTCTGTTTATAATGCTGTGTTTTGTAATGATAAAATATATCGCTCTATTTCAGTGTCTGTTTATAATGCTGTGTTTTGTAATGATAAAATATATCGCTCTATTTCAGTGTCTGTTTATAATGCTGTGTTTTGTAATGATAAAATATATCGCTCTATTTCAGTGTCTGTTTATAATGCTGTGTTTTGTAATGATAAAATATATCGCCCCATTAGAGTCCATTCCTAACATTCTATACAGAACTAGAGTCCATTCCTAACATTCTATACAGAACTAGAGTCCATTCCTAACATTCTATACAGAACTCTAATCAGGGTTCGGATTTCACTACTCGCCATTAAGCGTGCATTAAGTCAGTCCCATAAACTCTGTCCGTCTAGGTCAATGTTATTTTTCTGCAAAAATTCAGATTTATTGCTAAAACAGACTGGAGATATTTTTATGAAGGAGAAAAAGACAGAACTGTTTCTTTTTAAAACGACTGGGACGTGAGGGTGATAATATCAATAACTCGTGTCCCCCGATCCTCTCGCTCGCTGCTGTGTCCTATATTGAATTCTTTTTTTAGAATCCATGATGGGAAATCATCACTTCTTTTCTCCATTTAAATGCAAGCTGATGGCTGTCTCGTAGAAATTATCGCGCTTTCTGGAGAGAGGGATGTAACGAGAGATATGTTCAGACATTCTAGACCTGACTATATCTGGTGTTATTGCCTTTTTTTCCCCATTGTGAATTGTTTATATATATTTGAACAAAAGGTGTTACGTATGTACATATGATAATGATCGATTGCTGCAACTACATAATGCAAGAGTTTAAAGCAAAATCCCTACTGTCTTAACACCTTGCATTTCCCCGCCAATCAAATGTAACATATAGAAAATAAGATCCATAAATTAGCGGCGGATCTAGAGGGCAGGGGATTAATGGAGGCAGATCTAGAGGGCAGGGGATTAATGGAGGCGGATCTAGAGGACAGGGGATTAATAGAGGCGGATCTAGAGGGGAGGGGATTAACGGAGGCGGATCTAGAGGACAGGGGATTAATGGAGGCGGATCTAGAGGACAGGGGATTAATGGAGGCGGATCTAGAGGACAGGGGATTGATGGAGGCGGATCTAGAGGACGGGATTGATGGAGGCGGATCTAGAGGGCAGGGGATTAACGGTGACTGATCTAGAGGACAGGTGATTGATGGAGGCGGATCTAGAGGGCAGGGGATTAATGGAGGCTGATCTAGAGGACAGGGGATTAATGGAGGCGGATCTGGAGGGTAGGGGATTAACGGAGGCGGATCTAGAGGGCAAGGGATTAATGGAGGCAGATTTAGAGGGCAGGGGATTAACGGAGGCGGATCTAGAGGACATGGGATTAACGGGGGAAGGTGCAATCCCTCTTTTGTTGATTGATTAATTGGTTAACGTCCCTCTCGAGAATGTCTCACTCACATGGAAAAGTCACCATTGCCGGTGATGGGTTGCAAAATTTAGGACTATGCTCGGCGCTTACGGCCTTTTAGTAGTGAGGGGTCTTTATCGTGCCACACCTGCTGTAACACGGGAAACTTTTTGTTTCATGATTTTTGAGCAGAATGAGCTCTTTACTAGGTCAATTAAATTGAACTACAAAGCGGTTTATAAAATTGCGTTAACTGTCCAAACTTACTTTATGTTGTATAAAACAAATAAAGATTACTCTCATTCCTTATACTTTAATATAGTAAACTGCGTTTGATATTATTTGATGGATAATTCAAAAGAAAATATAAATTTCATATGACGCGGACCAACATCGTCGGAGCAACAAAATGGAAACTGAACGGCCATTGTGACGTCATTCCCAGAACGTCATATTGCGGGACTAAAGGAATAAAGAATGCATTCTCTACCCAGAGTTCGGTGTGCTCCTCGCACTACACCTCTGTCATCGGCTATTCATAGAAATCTGGTAAAAGTGTCTAATATCCAACATTTATGTTCTGGACTAAATCTTTAGTCATATTATGATATGTTTTTCGTGCAATTAAATTGATGCTTACTGTAAATTGTTTAAAATCGCCGTTTTCTGATCCTAAATTTGGAACTACTTCGTAATAAGCGTATGAATGTAGGATATACACGTTGTGGAGATTTAAATGTAAACATGGAATCAAAAGTAAGAAAGGCTGTAAAAATACGATAAAACTTGTAAAATAAGAGACAAACAGCTAATTGGTAAAAGTGCCAGTGGGCCATGAAACGAGCCTGATGTGTCACCTGTTGTTAAAACGTTTAAAGGGAAAGGAAACCATAAGGATTGTTTATATCACGTGATTATATTGTCACGTGATTCCAAGCGTTGACAGAGGTGTATGTGACGCTTGCGTAACGCGCCCTCTGGTGAGAGAATGCTAAAGAATGTTGCTAAAGTGAAACGAACCAATCAAATTGCGTGTAACAAATCCAATCAAATTCTATCTTCATACACGTAATACCAACATCTCCTTATATAGAATTTCCTGAGTGCCCCTGTAATTCCCCGTGAAGACTTATATAGAATTTCCTGAGTGCCCCTGTAATTCCCCGTGAAGACTTATATAGAATTTCCTGAGTGCCCCTGTAATTCCCCGTGAAGACTTATATAGAATTTCCTGAGTGCCCCTGTAATTCCCCGTGAAGATTTATATAGAATTTCCTGAGTGCCCCTGTAATTCCCCGTGAAGACAATTTGCATCGTTATTTTGAAGACGATTTACGGACATCGTATATATATGAAAACTATATATCTATTCCAGTTGTTCACCTGCCATGCGTAATGTGTTTCCTCTCTGCTTTTTCACAGGTGTCTTCATCGCGGAGAGTGACGTGGGGGTGGGGACGATTGTGGGATCCGCCGTCTTCAACATCCTGTTCATAGTCGGTGTCTGTGGCCTGTTCTCTGGAATGGTAGGTCTATTCTGACAAATGAATTGTGTGGATGTTGATTGTGAGGAGGTTAATTTGTGGATTGTGAGGAGGTTAATTTGTGGATTGTGAGGAGGTTAATTTGACTTTCTTAGTGTCTTCCTGTCGTTGGTGTGAATGTTCTCTAAATCTTCTGTGCAGTAGTGCTTTACTCGGATACATGTATAGCCGTGTTATACTCCTTTAATAAGTTTAATGATAGACTCATTCAACGAAGTGACACAATACATAAGAGCTGCAGAACTGTATCTGTTTAGAACAAAATATACCATAGAGCTACAAGCCCATCCATTACAAAAAACCTTCGATTTTCTGTATTCGATTTAAGTTTAGCGTCTCTGTATTTTTGCATCTCCGCCTCAAAATTTTGATATCCAAAAATTCTTAACGTTTTTCTCTACTACTCCCGTTTCAAGAGATTCCCTCAACCATTCCTTTAACCATTCCCTCAACCATTTCTTTAACCATTCCCTCAACCATTCCTTCAACCATTCCCTCAACCATTCCTTCAACCATTCTTTCAACCATTCCCTCAACTATTTCCTCAACCATTCCTTCAACTATTTCCTCAACCATTCCTTCAACCATTCTCTCAACCATTCCTTCAACCATTCCCTCAACCACTCCTTCAACCATTCCCTCAACCATTCCTTCAACCATTCTTTCAACCATTCCTTCAACCATTCCCTCAACCATTCCTTCAACCATTCCCTCAACCATTCCTTCAACCATTCCCTCAACCATTCCTTCAACCATTCTTTCAACCATTCCCTCAACTATTTCCTCAACCATTCCTTCAACTATTGCCTCAACCATTCCTTCAACCATTTCCTCAACCATATCTTTAACCATTCCCTCAACCATTCCTTCAACTATTTCCTCAACCATTCCTTCAACCATTCCCTCAACCATTCCTTCAACCATTCCCTCAACCATTTCTTCGACCATACCCTCAACCATTCCTTCAACCATTCCTTCAACCATTCTTTCAACCATTCCTTCAACCATTTATTAAATTGCCATTCAGACCGAAAGCTTGCAAGTTCATCGTGCCTTTCCGGAAAAAAAAATCGAATGTATTATGGCAATATCCCTTTTTATATCAAACCCGAGTACAATGATTAACAAATATTTATGGTCTTTCTTCCAATAAACATTTGCTAGAAATGACGAGATCTCCCCATAGTAAGTCTAAAAACAAGTCAATAATCACGAAATAGCGACGTACACAGCAGATGGAAGCGTCCATTTTGTACACATTTCGTACTTTCCGGTGAACGCAATACGTACGAGGCGACTTTCCCAAGCTTGCCGGAAAGACCCGAGAAATTACGATTGAAGGCGGATTTTTAGTTGAACAGCTGATTACATATAAACAGTCCCGAGTATAAAATAAATATATGTGATTATTGTTCTGTTTCCTTGATCTATAATTCCAATGTTATTTATCACAGTTGTTTTGATTGGCCAAAAATAAAGTTTACACATCAATAAATCCGAAAACGCGATGTATTCATACGCGCCTGAACACAAATAACGTATTGCGGGGAAACTATTCAAATTTTTGAAATTGTTAATAAATTGGAATTATAAGAATAAAAACGCTTCGTACTTTTATTCAGTTTGTGAGTAAAATGTCCAGAGTTTACACATCGATAAATTCTTCAAAGAGAATGCTTCATCCTATAGTAAGTTTTTTTTTTTAAAGTTTTTTTTTTTTTAATTTGTACTTCATGATTGGCCTTTGGCATAATGACCCGTGTTCATTATTTTCCTGTACATCTATATTATTGCTGATAACTTTAAATACCGCAGTTATTCTCAAAACTAAGATTCATTGTACGTTTTCAGGATCAAAGACATTTCAGTAATTTCTATAAATTGTATGATGAGTTGAACATGCTGAACTACCTCAGAAAGAGCATCAGATCGGTATACAGCGCTCATTACAGAGTTTGATGTGTCAGACTGAAGGCAATAAGGAGATTTAAATTGTTCTTGTTACTTTTGAATTCGTGTCAGCCCTCTGAATCTATCTCTGGCTGATCTCGCAATAATACACAGGAACACAACGATTAACCGTATTTTGTTTTTTTTGGTTTTTTTTTCAAAATAATCCATATTTGTATGCGTTTCGTTAACATTTTGAGGCTTGTTTTTATTTAAAAACAACAACAAAAAAAAAAAAAACAAAACACACACACAAAAAACAAAAAAACAAAAAAACAACAAAAAAAAAACCGACAACAAAAAACAGAAGAAAAGTCTTGTGACGTGTTGATTTTGTGGTGTGTTGATTTCATAATTATTAATTTCGTGGTATCTTAATTTCATTCTGTGTCTATTTTTAGATATGTTTATCTTGTGACGCATTGATTTTGCGGTATGTTTATTTTGTAAAATGTTTATTTATGGAGTCTTCATTTCGCGGTGTGATTATTTCATGTTATTTTCATTTCGTGTTTTGTTTATTTCGCGTTTTGTTTATTTCGCGTTTTGTTTATTTCGCGGTATGCTTATTTCGTGGTATGTTTATTTTCTGGTGTGATTATTTCGCGGTATGTTTTTTTTCTGGTGTGATTATTTCGTGGTATGTTTTTTTTCTGGTGTCATTATTTCGTGGTATGTTTTTTTTCTGGTGTCATTATTTCGTGGTATGTTTTTTTTCTGGTGTCATTATTTCGTGGTGTGTATATTTCATGTTATGTTCAGTTCGTGTTTTGTTTATTTCGCGGTATGTTTATATCATGGTGTGTCTATTTCTTGTTCTACAGACGTGAAATGCTCTTTTATTGATTGGGTGTTAGATGATTAAGTATAAAACAATGTATGCTGCATTAATATTGCAAATTTTATAACTCTGACGAAAAATTACCTAGCAATTATTTCCTGTTCTTTTCTGTCAATCCACCAAAGTTTGATATTGACCCCAACCAATGTACAAGATTGACCCTGGACAAATATGGCTTACTCTCATATTTGAGATATGAATTGATGGATTTTTTCAGAACCAAATAATCAACAGATGTTAAACTCAATAAATATTAAACTCAAGAAATATCAACAAAACTCAATAAATATCAAACTCAATAGATATTAAACTCAACAAGTAGTAGTAATTCAGTATATTTGATTTCAATAAATATTAGTAATTTAATATGTTTTATTTCGATAAATATCAGTAATTTAGTAAGTTTAATTTTTTTTCTGAGAAATTTAAAACCTTTGAATGACAATGTACTGGACACACTCGATCATCTTATTGTGGCACTGAGTTTACATGAAAAAATGCAAATTCTTAAAACAAATCATGATATGAATGTAAAAGTTGCATTAAAATCTGATACAGAAAGCGTGTTAAATAACAAGACCGGCTAGGAGAGAACATTTCTGATATTTCTAACATGTAAGTCACATCTTGAAATCAAAGAGGAAGCCACTCTCCCACAGTCGTTGTTTCTACGGGCCAAGTGCACTCCCCGATTTTTTTTTATATGAATCTTTGTGTAACAGGAAGGGAGAAAATGCAACGCCCCAGATCCGGGTTCTAATCCCGTTCTGGTCCGTTGCGTCATATCCCTCCCTGTTACACTCGTAACGTAGACCAGCCTCTTGAAACTGACAGATGCAAATGCCTGTCAGGGGATTAAGATCCTGGGTTGAGGAGGGAGGGATGTGGTGGTCAGACGGGTTCAATCACTGGTAAACAGGCTGCTCAGTCGTTGAACACTTGGCCCCGGGTTCGAATCCCAGTCTGGTTTGCTGCGTCGGTTTTCTCTCTTCCTTTCACATTTACAGTAAGTGAATTTTAGCTATTCGGATCGATGATCACATGGAGTACTTAATTAGCAGGTTTTATCTCTAATTACCACCCGTTGGTTAATTAATCTATCCATTATGTGTAATTTAAGATAGAATTCGATTTTTCAACAATGATGACTTTTGTTTTGGTTAATACTTTTCTGCATAAGTGGGGAGGGGGAGGAGGGGGCGGGGTCATAACATAAGTGGGGCGGGGTCGTAACGCTATACTCCGCTACCCTCTAGATATATCTCTAAACAGTGAACGAGAGAGAGAGAGAGAGCGAGAGAGAGAGAGAGAGAGAGAGAGAGAGCGAGAGAGAGAGCGAGAGAGAGAGAGAGAGAGAGAGAGAGAGAGCGAGAGAGAGAAGAGAGAGAGAGAGAAGAGAGAGAGAGAGAGAGAAGAGAGAGAGAGAGAGAAGAGAGAGAGAGAGAGAGAGAAGAGAGAGAGAGAGAGAGAGAGAGCGCAATTGGCCTTAAGGCTTGGTGCAGTTAAAGAGAACGATTTTCTTATTAGTTTACCGAGTTGCCTTTCAAGAGGTAAATAATCATTAGCGGGCAGAAGATTATTTTTTAAATTGACATAAAACATGAGAACGATTATTGATAATCCATGATATATGTAATACACGAGGTTAGAATCAGCAGGATTATATCGCACTGCACGCGCATTTTGACTCCAGATGTTTAGGATCACGCGCTTTGAATACTACTGGGTATTTTTATATATAATCGTAAAAACGATAAGAAAATCTTAAGCGTAACACGATGACACAAAATGCATTTTCTACAATAGAAAAACTTACTGTCCGAAGAACCCACAATTCTCAGCTGCTGTAAATATTTATTAGAACATTTAAAACATGATAGATTTAAAGTATATATAATTACTATTATACACAGTGAAGTATCTGCCCCGGCTGAGAGAGAGAGAGAGAGAGAGAGAGAGAGAGAGAGAGAGAGAGAGAGAGAGAGAGCGAAATGAAATTTACCCGTGGTGTGTTGACAAGAAGTTTTGTTTGTGTAATGACGTCAGCGGATATAAGGAAGATGATATAGAGAGGAGGGTCATTATTGAGTTATGTAGGGTGTAACTTAATTATCGGTGTTATTCAGAATAAAATGGGGAAAACAAGTTATACCTGTGATACACTGAAGCGTTTATAAATGAATGAAACTCGAGTCCGATGTCTTCATAACCCGCATTCTGACTTAATGATATTCATAGAATCTGACGCGATCAGGAAAAAGATATCGATTTTTTTATGTTATAGAAATGAATTAATCAGATTTTGTAAACAAAACCGAATGTTTTCATTTAAACATGGGATTTCATGTTATTTATACTTGGGACAAAAACTGACAAGCAAACACCGCCGATCCTGTTAAAGACTCCGACTGTCGACTTCTGCATCGAGAATCAATAGATCAGGCCTTATTAGTCAAACAATTAAACAGTGTACTTTGTGGAAATTACGGTAAAACACCGGCAATGAATATTTCTACAGCAATAGCCTCGTGTAGAAGACAAGGAAGTAGATCAACAAATGGCTGCTATTATTGCAGAGCTGAAATCAGTGTCAATATTTCGGATTTGACCTCTGTGCACTTGAGAATTAGCGTGTCATTTCACCGTGACTTGATGCTATATCCAAGGAGAGAGAGAAAAAAAATCTGAATAAAATGTGAATGGAAGTTGAAATGTTTTATCGATTAAATGAAATGTCGAAAAATAATTATCCGCACTCGTATACTACTGAGATCGCACTTATATGCATAAATGCATAAGTTTACACCCCCCACCCCCAAGAGAAACCCTCCATCAATTTTTCTTGACTAAGACGTTTTATTTCATATCTTGTAAATGTTCAAGGTCGATACTTTTTACAAGAGAAGGCTAAAGTGAAGGTTAAAGGTCACCAACACAAGACTTGAAGGTCAGCACCATAGGATTTTGATACATGGGGGGGGGGGGGGGGGGATTAGGAGGAGATAGGTAGAGATTAAAAGGGGTGGGATAGAGGCGGGGCACGAGGGGGGCTCTAAGTGGACTGGTCCTGTTCAACCGCCCACCTAACTCCCTTCGTGAATGTCAGGGGTGTGTCACTCATGTGGAAAATTAGAAAATAAGGTGCTCGTGTTTGTTAGAATATTGGAGCGGATCAAAGATCTAGTTTTAATCAGCTTGAGGTCACAACGGTCGGCGGACGTACCCCGTAGAGCCAGGCGATATACCTGATAGTATAATTTTCAGGAATGAGTTGGCATTAAGTATAATTTTCACGGATGAGTGAGTATGAAGTATAATTTTCACGGATGAGTGCGTATGGGGTGTAATTTTCACGGATAAGTGAGTATAGGGTATAACTTTCACGGATGAGTGGGTATGAAGTATAATTTTCACGGATGAGTGGGTATGAAGTATAATTTTCACGGATGAGTGGGTATGAAGTATAATTTTCACGGATAAGTGGGTATGAAGTATTATTTTCACGGATGAGTGGGTATGGAGTATAGTTTTCACGGATGAGTGGGCATGAAGTATAATTTTCACGGATGAGTGGGTATGAGGTATTATTTTCACGGATGAATGGGTATGAAGTATAATTTTCACGGATGAGTGGGTATGAAGTATAATTTTAACGGATGAGTGGGTATGAAGTATAATTTCACGGATGAGTGGGTATTGAGTATAATTTTCACAGGTGACTAGGTATGAAGTTGGATATCTATGGTTGAGTTGGAATTAAAATTAAATTTTCCTGTTGGGCATGCTACTGATGTCATTTTCTTGAGAAAAAAACAAAAACAAAAAAAAAAACAAAAAAAAAACGCATACATCTTCATACAAGAGTAAGGATAAATCTTTAAGATATGACGGCAGGTTTTTTCTCTGTGTATGAGGTCGTTAACTCGCGTTCAATTACGTAAAAACTTCCCGACCTAGAAACCTAAATCTGTTTTGAGAAACGAAGATTATTTTTTTTAGAATTGTAAAGAGGGAACACATAGAAAAGGAGAAAATAAACCACAAAACAAATAAACAACCCGTACAACCTCCCAAATCTAGTTATAGTAACCATAACATATAGGTTTAACCCGTACAAACCCCCAATAACCCTCGAGTCAAGTGATAGTAAGCTTAAGATATAGTTTCAACCCTAACAAACCCCCAATAATTCTCACAAACCCCCAATAACCCGCACCCCCAACAACCTGCACAAACCCCCCAATAACCCGTAGCCCCCCCCCCCCCCTAATAATCCCCACAACCCCAAACAAGCCGCACAAACCTCCAATAACCCGTACAATTCCCCAATAACGCCTCACCCCAATAATCCCCACAACCCCCATTAACCCGCACAAACCCCCAATAATTCCCCAATAAGCTGCAGAAACCCCAATAGCCCCCAATAATCCCAATAAGCCGCACAAACCCCAATAACCCACACAACGGCCCTCAATAACCCGCATAAACCCCAATAACCCACACAAACCCCAATAACCCGCAAAACCCCAAATGACCCGTTCAAACCCCCAATAATCCCCACAAACCCCAATAAGCCCCACAAACCCTAATGACCCGTACAAACCTCAATAACCTGCACCCCCTCCCTAAATCCAGTGATAGTAACCTTAAGATAAGTTTCTTATACACACTAGTTGTCATTAAGTAAGTTGTTCTGACTACAAGTAATCCATGGGAATTAATACGGATGTACAAAAGAAGGAAAAAGAGGGTAATCATTCAAATAACAAGATTCTGAGGTCAATATTGTTTTTACATCGATATCGTCCAGAAATTGTAAATATAAGTCTGAAATTTTCATCAGCGAATCCTGAGCATTATACAGGAACAGAAAATATTCAGACGGGGTGGGGTACGGCAGTAACAGGAAATATTCAGACGGGGTGGGGTACGGCAGGAGCAGGAAATATTTTTTATAGATAAGTTTGTACCTGTTATGCCCGAGAAGGAAATGGGATGGGTGGGTTGAAGACCCAGAAATGCAAAAAAAAATAAAAAAAAATCTACATCTATTTCTGTGTTCAGTCCATTGGGTTGCAACCCCCTTAATGGTACATATTGTCGTCCGTTGGCACATGTAGTAGCCGGCAATATCTATCTTATATACCAGAACAAGGCATTTTTTTCCCCTCGCGTTATTTGTGCGATTCCAATATCAATATTTAATGGAGGCCGCGGTCGCCTTTTTGTCAATCACATTAAAAGATTATATGTTTGTCTGTTTCACGATCTGTTCATTTCACAGGTGTCTGTTTCACGATCTGTTCATTTCATAGTTGTCTGTTTCATGTGGAAATATACAAAAAGACATTCATTTGATATACATCTTGATAGTAATAAAATAAATAAACTGTAGTCATTGGTCTTGAATATAGTGGGTATTTTTATTGTCAATTTTATTAACATAAGACATTATCCCATACTGTGATTTAATTTCATTTATTTGTGTTTTATTGTTGCATTCCTCTTCTTACCCATATAAAGTAGCTTAGAGTAATTTGGTTGATATATAGTAGCTTAGAGTAATTTGGTTTATATAACGTAGCTTAGAGTAATTTGGTTTATATAAGGTAGCTTAGAGTAATTTGGTTTATATAAGGCGTTATATGAATTTTATCATTATTATATTATTATTATAGAGATAAATTTCAATTTTTGTTTTTACTTTCTTAGTACCACGCATGTACCGTAGATATATTTCTCTCTTCCAAACTTTGGTACCAAAGGTTTTTGTTTGAATTTTTTAGCTATCTAAATTCATTAAAGAAGTCCCATTAGAGAGAGAGAGAGAGAGAGAGAGAGAGAGAGAGAGAGAGGGAGAGACAGAGAGAGAGGAGAGAGAGAGAGAGAGAGAGATCAACTTAAAACTGTAGTGTACTGATGTCTTAAGTAACCAGCACGAAATCATTTGATCATTAAAGATGATTGATGTCCTTAATGAAATTATTGCCTACATTCAGGGTTAACCCTAACCCTAACCAATCATACTCGATAAAAGTAGGTCAATAGCTGATACTACATGCACATCTTATTATTGTAAGGGTGTGTGTTGGTACAAGCATTGTCGCCGGCGACATTTTGTGCCGTCTGTCTCCCTCTCTCTCTCTCTCTCCCTCTCTCTCTTTCTGTATTATTACAATTGTAAGGTTTGTGTCGGCGACAATTTGTGCCGTATTATTATAATTGTAAGGTTTGTGTCGACGACAATTTGTACCGTAATATTATAATTGTAAGGTTTGTGTCGGCGACAACTTGTACCGGCTTAGGTTGGGAAAAAAGAGTATGTTCCGCACATATTGACGTTGACAGCAGTATGATATATTATACCGACGGACGGCAATATGTACCGACGGACGGCAATATGTACCGGGGGACGGCAATATGTACCGGGGGACGACAATATGTACCGGACACCATTTTATACCGCCACACCTTATTATTCCCTCTTGATCCGCCACCGGTTAAGTAAAAATGCTAGACTATGTCTATAAATTGATGCTGATGGATATTCCAGTAGGAGACAACAATGTGCTCAAAAAGTGACGGAAAAGAAGCAAATGCTAGTACACATACTGCCTGATTACAGAAAAAGTGTGTGACAGATTGGTCTTTTAAATTTCACTATCTTTGTTTGCACTAAAATCATCGAATTATCGGAGATTAACCGGTGATTTATTGAAGATAACTTGATGAAATCTTTCCATTCTGAAGTGTATATCTACAGAAATTATCAATATTTCTATTTCAGTCCAAAATGCAAATAAAGCACATATGTGACAAAGTTTGCCAGAGATTGTTAACGATCTATCCCTCACTATGCGGGTTTATTCATTCTTAGTGCGCATTATGCCATGTGTATGCTTTGGGAGAAAAGATAGCTCCCAAAACAAAAAATAGAAGGAAAAATGCACTAAAGCGGACAGGTACTCGATGGAATCGATTGATATATTTAGCTTTCGATTATTTTATCAATGCAATTTTCGACTTACGTCAGTGCACTTGCTACACAATAATACACCTATAATTTTTGGCTGCACTCTATTGTGATGTTTTTCTTTTAATGTACTTAGATATCTTCTGTATAAATCCACTAAGCAGGGTTTGTTTCCATTTCAATCGTTTTATCTCTTTCCATCGTTTAAACATGGCTTGATTCCTCTGTTTTGAGATGGGTATACTGCCACTATTACGGAGAGGTGGTGAGAGGTGTTTATCTCTGAGACGTATCACGATGGCCCGTTAATCTCCTTTTGTATATACCAACTGTTTCTTCAAGGCGATAAAAACTTGGTGGTAATATAATCAAAAAGCATGAAAGAACCTCGCTAAGCGTTTTATGATGCAAGATAAATAGCATTAAGAAATCTAATGGGCGGGGCCACAAAATGAAAAGTGATGAAGAGGATTGTTTAATCTTCACATAGCTAGACTTTGTTACTACATGATATAAGATTATTGACTTCTTATCATGTGTTGTTTCTAGGTAATATAAGATGATTGACTTGTTGGTGTTTACCTACAGGGTAATATAAAATTATTGACTTCTTATCATGTTTTGTTTCTAGGTAATATAAGATGATTGACTTGTTGTGTTCAGTTACTGGGTAATATAAAATTATTGACTTCTTATCATGTTCTGTTTCTAGGTAATATAAAAGGATTGACTTCTTGTTGTGTTCAGTTACTGGGTAATATAAAATTATTGACTTCTAATCATGTTCGTTATAACGACCATAGAATTTCCGAAATGCTACTTTAAACGAGACTGTTGGAACCCCTGTACCATCACCTTGTTTGTCAGTAGCCTGCTTCGATTGAAAAACTGACCATAAGCAGAACAATCTCTTGCGTATCGAATCAGTTGAGATATATAAACACCATATGCAGGTGATACTGGAATATTGCTACATAATATATAATGATTAACTTCTCACTAAATTCAGTGACTAGGTAACGTATAGATCGATTGACTTTTTGCTAAACTCAGTAACAAAGTAATATATATAATGATTAACTTCTTACTCACTAATGATCAGCGTTCTTAAGAATACTTCGACTTAGCTGGTAATAAAAAAAAAATCAATTTTTAAAACAAAAAATCCTTTTAATCAAATTCTTAATTTCCCCCTGAAGAACTGCGACAGGGAATGTTTTCTACATTGTAAGTCAGATTAAAGTAATGGAAAACACACGTGATGGTTATCAAATATCTGGATATGACTACATTTCAAAAACTGAATTAAATAAGTCATGTGTTAGTTGTAATTCCGCAATAGTTAGAGGATTTCATATCTGTAACAATTGGAGACGAAACATGACATTTCATGTCGGCTAATTAGGAGACAGATGTGCTGGAATACTGTCTCTAATGCTGATAGCAACGGAGGTCTGAAATTGGTTGCTAAACATTTATAAATTCAATAAGGCGGCTGTAGATCACTGTATATCTAGAGCTAAATTAGCTAGATTTAGGGCAATGAAAACAAAATAAGAAAGAAAAAATACATTGTACAAGACTCCAATATGGTTCATGTTCAAAAGCAATCTCATTAATACCAACACAACCGAATTAATTCATAGATAATTCATTTGATTTATTTTTCAAAAGCATAATTCGCGGAGAAACACCATCCGTTACAATTGTTGGCTGTTCAATACCTGCTATATAGATATGCTGCATTGTTAAGTCCATCCAATCAGTGCAGATTACACCTGGGGGACATGCATGATTGTGCACGTGTTGTTATTTTCACGACTTGCCAATTTTTGTTTTTTGTCAAAGTATTTACAACTTGATTTTTACCATCTTATATCTGTGGCGTGCTGCGCGTGAGGATGATTTTTATACAAATTATCATATACGCAAAAACATGTACAGTTGGTGTTTTGTTAAATACTTGAAATATCCAATTCGCAAGTCAGACCAATCAAAACAAATATCTAGCACGCGTATAATATAACAATGGACCATCGTCCTGACGCAATGACAATCAGTGTCTATATTCTAAGTTATGGAGATTAGATTAAACTCATTGTATTCCGTTCAATATAGATTGTTAATTCAAACATTATCTTGTATGCCTATATCCCGATATGTATGTACAACATATTTAACTTTGCCCTCTTGTGGTTATAAGCGATTTCATTTCCGCTAACTGGCAACCATTTTTTTCCTTCAAAATATCTCAACGGCATAGCACATGTATATCAATGACTAAAAGGAACATTTATTTTGTACGAACACATGAGAAACCTAATGAAACTACGTCAGATAACCGTTTGTAGTGTAAAGAACTATATCAGGAAGAATTATTGTCTTGCATGCCAATAACCATTTAATCACCAAAATCACGTATTCATGTGCCTGTTTTGTATATTCATGTGCCTTTTTTGAGGGTAAAAAGTGTTTGAAATCATTAAATACTGGTGTTCTTATTGAAATATATAAGATGGGGCAATGTTCTCTGAATTAAATTTTTGGTGATAAAATATAGCCCCTTTAAGGTCCACAGATCTAAACAGTGATTGTGAGAGTCCTGTTCTTCTTCATTCAATAATTGGTCGGGGGGGGGGGCTCCTTCCTTGTCTTGGTGTTGAACACTGATCTGCTGGGGGCTCGTCTTGGTGTTGACCTCGTCTTGGGTTGAACACTGATCTGCTGGGGGCTCGTCTTGGGTTGAACACTGATCTGCTGGGAGCTCGTCTTGGTGTTGACCTCGTCTTGGGTTGAACACTGATCTGCTGGGGGCTCGTCTTGGGTTGAACACTGATCTGCTGGGGGCTCGTCTTGGTGTTGACCTCGTCTTGGGTTGAACACTGATCTGCTGGGGGCTCGTCTTGGTGTTGAACACTGGTCTGCTGGGGGCTCGTCTTGGTGTTGAACACTGGTCTGCTGGGGGCTCGTCTTGGTGTTGAACACTCGTCTGCTGGGGGCTCGTCTTGGGTTGAACACTGGTCTGCTGGGGGCTCGTCTTGATGTTAAACACTGGTCTGCTGGTGGCTCGTCTTGATGTTGAACACTGGTCTGCTGGGGGCTCGTCTTGGTGTTGAACACTGATCTGCTGGGGGCTCGTCTTGGTGTTGAACACTGATCTGCTGGGGGCTCGTCTTGGTGTTTAACACTGGTCTGCTGGGGGCTCGTCTTGGGTTGAACACTGGTCTGCTGGGGGCTCGTCTTGGGTTGAACACTGGTCTGCTGGGGGCTCGTCTTGGTGTTGAACACTGGTCTGCTGGGGGCTCGTCTTGGTGTTGAACACTGGTCTGCTGGGGGCTCGACTTGGTGTTGAACACTGATCTGCTGGGGGCTCGTCTTGGTGTTGACCTCGTCTTGGGTTGAACACTGATCTGCTGGGGGCTCGTCTTGGTGTTGAACACTGGTCTGCTGGGGGCTCGTCTTGGTGTTGAACACTGGTCTGCTGGGGGCTCGTCTTGGTGTTGAACACTGGTCTGCTGGGGGCTCGTCTTGGTGTTGAACACTGGTCTGCTGGGGGCTCGTCTTGGTGTTGAACACTGGTCTGCTGGGGGCTCGTCTTGGTGTTGAACACTGGTCTGCTGGGGGCTCGTCTTGGTGTTGAACACTGGTCTGCTGGTGGCTCGTCTTGATGTTGAACACTGGTCTGCTGGGGGCTCGTCTTGATGTTGAACACTGGTCTGCTGGGGGCTTGTCTTGGGTTGAACACTGTTCTGCTGGGGGCTCGTCTTGGGTTGAACACTGGTCTGCTGGGGGCTCGTCTTGGTGTTGAACACTGGTCTGCTGGGGGCTCGTCCTGGTGTTGAACACTGGTCTGCTGGGGGCTCGTCTTGGTGTTGAACACTGATCTGCTGGGGGCTCGTCTTGGTGTTGACCTCGTCTTGGGTTGAACACTGATCTGCTGGGGGCTCGTCTTGGGTTGAACACTGATCTGCTGGGGGCTCGTCTTGGGTTGAACACTGATCTGCTGGGGGCTCGTCTTGGTGTTGACCTCGTCTTGGGTTGAACACTGATCTGCTGGGGGCTCGTCTTGGTGTTGAACACTGTTCTGCTGGGGGCTCGTCTTGGTGTTGAACACTGGTCTGCTGGGGGCTCGTCTTGGTGTTGAACAATGTTAGTCCCGCCTTACAGCGTACTTCAATACACATCACGGATCTAAAATTAGCTAATCAATGTGGAATTCAACCTGTTAAACGAATGTAATGAAAGATTTATATCATCGGAACATATGTTTTATGACAATGGAAATCCAATATTTCTCATCGTCAACAACTGCATTTTCTTATCTAAGTTTTATTTTAAGCGCCCTCTTCGTGCGGAAAGGAAATCGTATTTCCATAACACGCCATAAACACCCACCATTCAGCACTAGAAGAAACGCGATCAGAAAACCGTATTTGGTGTGAGTAATACACGCTCTAAGATCTGCAAAATTAGGGAAACCCCCGCGGTCCTTTTCATTCTTTCGTATTTTCCCATGCCTTGTATGTCACAGTGATGAAGGGATTGGTTGCGATCAATTTTACGAAATAAAAACTTGTAGGGAAGGTGACATAAATAGCACGGCAGTGTCACCATCCTCTGAAATCATTTCCGGGTCGTCTTCACCGAGTCGTATCAATTTAAACCAAACATTGACTTTTGTGTGGTGATTTGTCCCGTAACTAGTTTATCTTGCAATGGATATGACTCGGCATGTTGTAATGTCCTTTTTTACATAACAGTATTTTAATGCTGTATCGATTATCTCATTTTAAAGGCTGATATTCTCGATCATTTATTTCAATCTTGACGGCAAAGCTGAGTTCGTTTGTCACTACACTACTGGTAAATGAGGCTTCAACCGTACTCTGAACATTGCATTCAAGTCTCCAAAAAGTAAATTTCTAATCTATCACTATACATTTTTAAATCAAACAAATTTGTTTTCTTTTTTAAAATTCTGTTTCTTACCTTGTATCAGTTTTTTGCTGCGTGCTTATTTCAGTCTATTTCAGATATTGGCAAATCGCCAAATTTACGAAAGTTAATATTGTTGATGTACCTCTGCCTCTTCAATTCGCTAAAATTTACAGCCGCCAAAACCTCGTTTTACAGGAACAATGGATAGAAGATAGACGGAATGCCTCGTGAGAACACGAGAGCGCGGAGAGAGAGAGAGAGAGAGAGAGAGAGAGAGAGAGAGAGAGAGAGAGAGAGAGAGAGACTCGCTGGGAAGACGAGAGTACAGGGAGAGAGCGAGACTATGGTATTTCTGTGTCCACATACAATTGTTGAATCTTAAAAGAGAGACAACTAATTTTGCCTCGTTTTCAGATTGTGAGGCTAACCTGGTACCCGGTTCTTCGTGACTCGCTTTACTACCTCATATCCGTAACAGCCCTCATCATCACCATATACGACAACGAAGTGCAGTGGTAAGAACCAGTTTAACTGATAGTATTGAAAGAAACGAAGTTCAGTGTTAAGAACCAGTTTAACTAATAGTATTGAATGCAATGGTAAGAACCAGTTTAACTACTATTTTTGGATTGATTAATTGATTAAATATTGTT
Source organism: Ostrea edulis (assembly GCF_947568905.1). Taxonomy (NCBI): domain Eukaryota; kingdom Metazoa; phylum Mollusca; class Bivalvia; order Ostreida; family Ostreidae; genus Ostrea; species Ostrea edulis. The sequence continues at coordinate 1,426,275 of NC_079173.1, read as the reverse complement.
TAACGTCCCTCTCGAGAATCTTTCACTCATATGGAGACGTCACCACTGCCGTTGAAGGGCAAAATTAAGGCCTATGCTCGGCGCTTACGGCCTTTGAGCAGGGAGGGATCTTTATCGTGCCACAACTGCTGTGACACGGGGCCTCGGTTTTTGCGGTCTCATCCGAAGGACCGCCCCATTTAGTCGCCTCGTACGACAAGCAAGGGGGTACTGGAGACCTATTCTAACCCGGATTCTCACGGAACTACTATTATTGGAAGAAACGAAATGCAGTGGTAAGAACCAGTTTAACTACTAGTATTAGTATGATGCAGCACATATCCTTCTTTTTATTCATGGAGATTTTAGCTAAGAATTGAGTCTGTTTACACAGTATAAGGACTCTGGTACTGACATCAAGATTTGTCTAACTGTTGGTACAAACTTCTGTCGGTGTTATTTGTACCTGTGCATTCTCTACCCAGAGTTCCGTGCGCTACGTGCACTACACTTCCGTCAACGACTTTCTACAAAAATATTGTAAAAGTTTCTAATATGCTTAGTACATGTTTTGGACTAAATATTGAGTCATATTATGAAAAGTAAGTAAATTTTATTTTTATAAATCGGTACTTTAATACATTCATGAAATGAACACAGACTCTGTAAAGCTTTCTAGCCGACTACTGGGACATGCGATTAAATTAATGTTTACTGTATCTTGTTTAAAATCGCCATTTTCTTATCCTAAATTTGGAACTACTTCGTAATATGCGTATGAATGTAGGACATTCACGTGGTGGGGATTTAAATGTAAACATGGAATCAAAAGTAAGAAAGGCTGTAAAAATATGACAAAACTTGTAAAAAAAGAGACAAACAGCTGAATGGTAAATGCATATTTATTAACGTGCCAGCGGACAATGAAAAGAGCCTGATGTATCACCTGTTAGCAGAGCTTTCAAAGGGAAAGGAAACGAGAATGACTGTTTATAGTGTAATGTGATTAAATTGTCACATGATTCCAAGCGTTGACAGAGGTGTAAGTGAAGCTTGCGTAACGCGCCCTCTGGTGAGAGAATGGTTCCTGTTTTGTCTGTGTTTCTAGTAAATGTGTCGGTGCTATTTGTGGAACATGACGGAGATAACTAACATGTGTAGGGAGCTTTTGGTTCAGCGTCCGCACCTTCGACTTTAGAATACATTTCTTTCCGGAACCAATTTGGGTTGTGCTGGGATGCAGACGCGTCTTGTTTAATTTACCTGTTCAACGTTATGAATTATACATTACAAAATAAGTGTTTAAATAATGCCATCGACGAATAAGCACACGTGGTTCTTAAAACGTACACATCGATTGGTCAGAGTTAGAATGGTGTTGATTGGTCAGAGTTAGGATAGTTTCTGTCGTGTCATTGGTGTCGCCAGCAGGCGACACGCTTGTCTCATTAAACAACTAGTCATTCAATTACAAATAACCTTAACTTAATATGCGGAATAATTTTCAAAACGATCAAAACGCCTGCAAAACGCATGTATATACTGTAAAACGCTTGTATCTCCTGTAAAACGCCTGTATCTCCTGTAAAACGCCTATATATACTGTAAAACGCCTATATCTAATGTAAAACGCATGTATACACTGTAAAACGCCTATATCTACTGTGAAACGGATATCAATACTGTAAAACGCCTATAGCTACTGTAAAATGCCTATATCTCCTGTAAAAGGCCTATATCTACTGTAAAATGTCTATCAATACTGTAAAACGCCTACAGCTACTGTAAAACACCTATAGCTACTGTAAAACGCCTATAACTACTGTAAAACGCCTATATCTACTGTAAAACGTCAATCAATACTGTAACACGTCTATATATACTGTAAAACGACTATATCTACTCTAAAACGCCTATATCTACTGTAAAACGCCTATGTATTCTGTAAAACGCCTGTGTATATACGGTAAAACGCCTATATGTATACTGTAAATCGTCTGTATATCAAAAGAATGTATGTATTCTACAGGTGTTGTATATAGCACCACGTCCTAATAACGTCACGTCATAATAACGTCACGTCCAGAAAACGTCACGTACTAATACCGTCATGTCCTGATAACGTCACGTCCTAATAACGTCACGTCCTATCAACATCACGTCTTAATAACGTCACGTCCTGACAACGTCGCGTCCTAATAACATTAAGGACATGCGGGACAATATGGCCAAAAATAACTAGTCAATAAATATTTTTTCTATTTTACATGAAGCACCATCAGGATGTCCTGTACAATGTGTATAAATTGCATGACCACTTTCTAGGTATACAAGGATGATAATAAGCTTTGAATTACCCCCCTTTTCGAAAATTGTGAATTTTACAAGATCATTCCGATTTTCAATTCAAAAAAATAATTTGGTGGAATTTTTATCTATATCTTTTACAATAATTTTTAGAATGTATGCAAAATATAAAATATATAATAATAACATGCTTAAACATAACAATATAATAAGAAATTGGGAAAATTTAAGGATTTGGGGTGGAAATTAGTACTCAAAAACAGGGTAGTCCAGATACTAAATGAAGCACTGCTCAAAAACCTGTCAATGAATATTTTTGCAAACACTGTAATTAAAAGCTATTCATATACCTAACTTCCTGTAGAAATATGATGGGATGAAGCTAATCTTGATTTTGAGGTAGTCGTCCTTGAAGTTATACATTGATATATATGTTCACTTGGGGTTAGGTTTGGTGAAATATTTGTTATCAACAACTTTCAAGCTTATATTCTTTTCATGTACAACTACTTTTAAAAGTAATGGGGTTGGGGACAGTCTTAATCTATTTGCACTACAAAATAAAAACAAAATGCTCATTGTCAAAGACGAGGGGGCGGGGCAGCCTAATTCTTCGTGCCTGTTTCGGAATATATTGTTAGAAACTATATTTGTTTTGAACCTATTGAAATATTTAGGATTTTCATGATTATGGAACAAAAATTGAGTTAATGATAACAAATTAAAATTTCATTTTTTTTTAAGATACACATGTATATATTAAACATGGCTTCGAACAAAACATCTAGTCTGGCTCTATCCAATACGTCTTCTTTCAAACCACGGGTTAGGTCTAGTTAACGTCAATATGAGCAACTACTTCCTTTACAAGATCAACACCATTTGTACATCTCCCGTAATGGAGTTTATTTATTTGGAAATGTGACTTGCTCTGGCAATGCATAAAATAATACACGCTTCAATCTTTATTTAACCTAACCAGAAGTCCCCCACTTAACGGATAGCTAGCATAATCCTTTGTATATAAGTAGACAAAACCAGGTCTGACAATAATTTATGTATTTCACGTATCACATTGATTAAGGTTTTTGTCTGGAACCATCACTATAACCTTGAGGATGTTGAACATCTAGAAGTCTTATAACAACACAGGCTGATTCTAAATAATTGGAATTCAAGAGTTTACAAATGTATGACAATGTCTTGCACTTCTCTTCGCCTCATCATACTATTAAGCACCAATATTTCGGCAACGGTTTCTCGAACAAGGGGCAGATACAACAATCACTTACAGGAACGCGACGTGAGCTGCTTCCGTACATGCTCAAGTCATCAGTAACCCAGGCGATGTAATTTAAGTTCTCATCATCACTAACATAGGGGATGTAATTAAAGATCTCATCTCATTTCCTCCACAAAAGAATGTCAATCCGATCAGCTGATTTCTAATACGTAGTCTCTCATTCTTCTCTTACATGTGAATTACATGTGAATTACGGGACTGTAGACTGAATACGACCTTATTGGATTTATATTGGACACATTAGCACCTGCTGACTATGAAGTCCGCGTGGTTTCATTAACGTCTGCTGACTATGAAGTCAGCGGCAAATCAATTTTCTTTTTTTACCAGGAGTATTGAAATTCCAAGTGTACTTTTAATCGTTAATTAATCATAATCGTTAAATAATTATAGAATGCTGTTCGGATGTGTGTAAATAACCCTGAGAGGACTAGATGTATATTTATACAGGTTCTACAATTTACAAAATATTTTGTACATTATAAGTGTTTCTGGACAATCAATCAATCAATCGATCAATCACTGCCGTCTAACATTATTTTGTTATGAAAACAATGAAATCTGTCGTGGTTAAATACAATTCACAATATTTACCTTCCCTAATGGACACTGCTTTCATCATAGACAATTAATTAATACATGTTTGTTGCTAACTAGTTTGATCCGGTTTCTTAGTACCAAATACGGAGCGTCGTCAAGGTCAAGGTCAGACGGTGCATTGGTTGTTCTGTTTTTATTGGCTGTTCTGTTTTTAAACCACGAATGGGTCAATGCATGAAATTCCATTACTTAAACCTACTTAATATTTTTTTGAAAAGATACATATAAGTATGAATATAAACAATAAAATGTTTTCTTTGTCGTTTTATCGGGTGATGTAGGTAACAAGCATTGAAGGGGAAAATGCATTTCCCGCTGTGTTAGTGATGGTAATGGGTTTTTTTCTTGGTGGTTTTTCTTCTTTCTCTCTCTCTCTCTCTCTCTCTCTCTCTCTCTCTCTCTCTTTCTCTCTCTCTCTCTTACAACTTCATCACCCGATAAAACAACACAGAAAGCATTCTATACATCACAATATCACACTAAACGATAACGGTGACGTCACAGTGTCAAACTGATAAATTCGTTGAAAGAAGTCACGGAAATGCCACAGCTCTTCCAACTTATAAACTTACAAGCACGGAGAGTTCCAAGAAATATGACGTAACAATGACACTTTCTGATTATTTTGTTATAAAAGATCAACGTTGATTTTCTGTTAGTGTTAATTTTCTAATTCTGCAAACGTGGAATTTTAAGTTAACATTGACATATAACGTTAAACAATTAATGTTAATCTAATTTTAATTGTTTTTAAGTTAACACAACGTGTACATTAGAAAAATTAAGATTGATTTAATGTTAAAATAACAATAATGTTAGATTAACAATAGACATTGTTAGTTGCGTGTAATAAATCAATATACAATACACTCTACCCATTTTGTAGAAAATCTTGTGCACTTTGATCAGAAATACAATGGCTGTTGTCTTGTGCACAGAATGATGCTATTTGTATTTCATTAAGACTTGTTGTTGACACTAACACGCGGGTCTACATTGTAGGTAGTTGTTGTTGACAGTAACACGCGGGTCTACATTGTAGGTAGTTGTTGTTGACAGTAACACGCGGGTCTACATTGTAGGTAGTTGTTGTTGCCACTGATTATAACACGCGGGTCTACATTGTAGGTAGTTGTTGTTGCCACTGATTATAACACGTGGGTCTACATTGTAGGTAGTTGTTGTTGACACTGATTATAACACGCGGGTCTACATTGTAGGTAGTTGTTGTTGACACTGATTATAACACGCGGGTCTACATTGTAGGTAGTTGTTGTTGACACTGATTATAACACGCGGGTCTACATTGTAGGTAGTTGTTGTTGACATTGATTATAACACGTGAGTCTACATTGTAGGTAGTTGTTGTTGCCACTGATTATAACACGCGGGTCTACATTGTAGGTAGTTGTTGTTGACAGTAACACGTGGGTCTACATTGTAGGTAGTTGTTGTTGACACTGATTATAACACGCGGGTCTACATTGTAGGTAGTTGTTGTTGACAGTAACACGCGGGTCTACATTGTAGGTAGTTGTTGTTGACACTGATTATAACACGTGGGTCTACATTGTAGGTAGTTGTTGTTGACAGTAACACGCGGGTCTACATTGTAGGTAGTTGTTGTTGACACTGATTATAACACGTGGGTCTACATTGTAGGTAGTTGTTGTTGACAGTAACACGCGGGTCTACATTGTAGGTAGTTGTTGTTGACAGTAACACGCGGGTCTACATTGTAGGTAGTTGTTGTTGACACTGATTATAACACGTGTGTCTACATTGTAGGTAGTTGTTGTTGACACTGATTATAACACGCGGGTCTACATTGTAGATAGTTGTTGTTGACAGTAACACGCGGGTCTACATTGTAGGTAGTTGTTGTTGACACTGATTATAACACGTGGGTCTACATTGTAGGTAGTTGTTGTTGACACTGATTATAACACGTGGGTCTACATTGTAGGTAGTTGTTGTTGACAGTAACACGCGGGTCTACATTGTAGGTAGTTGTTGTTGACACTGATTATAACACGCGGGTCTACATTGTAGGTAGTTGTTATTAACACTAACACGCGGGTCTACATTGTAGGTAGTTGTTGTTGACAGTAACACGCGGGTCTACATTGTAGGTAGTTGTTGTTGACACTGATTATAACACGCGGGTCTACATTGTAGGTAGTTGTTGTTGACACTGATTATAACACGCGGGTCTACATTGTAGGTAGTTGTTGTTGACACTAACACGCGGGTCTACATTGTAGGTAGTTGTTGTTGACAGTAACACGTGGGTCTACATTGTAGGTAGTTGTTGTTGACACTGATTATAACACGCGGGTCTACATTGTAGGTAGTTGTTATTAACACTGATTATAACACGCGGGTCTACATTGTAGGTAGTTGTTGTTGACAGTAACACGCGGGTCTACATTGTAGGGAGTTGTTGTTGACAGTAACACGCGGGTCTACATTGTAGGTAGTTGTTGTTGACACTGATTATAACACGCGGGTCTACATTGTAGGTAGTTGTTGTTGACAGTAACACGCGGGTCTACATTGTAGGTAGTTGTTGTTGACACTAACACGCGGGTCTACATTGTAGGTAGTTGTTGTTGACACTGATTATAACACGCGGGTCTACATTGTAGGTAGTTGTTGTTGACACTAACACGCGGGTCTACATTGTAGGTAGTTGTTGTTGACACTAACACGCGGGTCTACATTGTAGGTAGTTGTTCTTGACAGTAACACGCGGGTCTACATTGTAGGTAGTTGTTGTTGACACTGATTATAACACACGGGTCTACATTGTAGGTAGTTGTTGTTGACACTAACACGCGGGTCTACATTGTAGGTAGTTGTTGTTGACAGTAACACGTGGGTCTACATTGTAGGTAGTTGTTATTAACACTGATTATAACACGTGGGTCTACATTGTAGGTAGTTGTTGTTGACACTGATTATAACACGCGGGTCTACATTGTAGGTAGTTGTTGTTGACACTAACACGCGGGTCTACATTGTAGGTAGTTGTTGTTGACACTGATTATAACACGCGGGTCTACATTGTAGGTAGTTGTTGTTGACACTAACACGCGGGTCTACATTGTAGGTAGTTGTTGTTGACACTGATTATAACACGCGGGTCTACATTGTAGGTAGTTGTTGTTGACACTAACACGTGGGTCTACATTGTAGGGAGTTGTTGTTGACACTAACACGCGGGTCTACATTGTAGGTAGTTGTTGTTGACAGTAACACGCGGGTCTACATTGTAGGTAGTTGTTGTTGACACTAACATGCGGGTCTACATTGTAGGTAGTTGTTGTTGACACTAACACGCGGGTCTACATTGTAGGTAGTTGTTGTTGACACTGATTATAACACGCGGGTCTACATTGTAGGTAGTTGTTGTTGACACTAACACGCGGGTCTACATTGTAGGTAGTTGTTGTTGACACTGATTATAACACGCGGGTCTACATTGTAGGTAGTTGTTGTTGACACTAACACGCGGGTCTACATTGTAGGTAGTTGTTGTTGACACTAACACGTGGGTCTACATTGTAGGTATGAAGGGCTGATTCTGGTTTCCATGTATGTCGTATACATTATTTTGATGTACTTTAACAAATCCATTGAGCCGTTCATGGAAGGACTAGTCAAGAAAATCAAAAATCGAAAACATGCAAAAAAGCACCGACACGAAGATCATAACTCTAACCAGACCGAGGCAGCCAAACCACTGTACTATGAAAGCAGCATAGCTAATCCGAACGGCACTCCTTCCTCAAATGATGACGAAACAACATTTAGTGTTAAAAAAGATGACGATGAAAGCGATAAAAGTGACGGCAACAGCAATGAAGGGGACGAAAAAGATTACCACCCTGCAGAGGGACATAAAGATTGTGAGTCTACTTTCACATTTCGTATCTAATTAGTTCTACTTTCTATTTCCCTAGGTATGAGAGTCTCGTGTTGTTTATAATGTACATATTGTACATTGTCTTGATGTACTTCAACGTGAGGTTGGAGCAGTTCTTCTATCGACAAATGTACATACTTTCCGGAGGGAGAATCGAGGATCGTTTCCGCTCTGTTGCCCACCAAAACGAAACTCAGGCGCTTTTGGAATCAGAAAAAGCTGATAAGTCAGGGTCGAATGGCGACAATACCATACCGAAGGAAGTCGATACCTCATTTAATAGCCACGACAATAGGTCGTTTACAAAAAGTGCCGATCATAAAGACTGTAAGATTTCTAAGCTTATTCTGGTTCCAGCCGTCTGCTAGCAACCTCTGCACATGCACAAAGTAATTGTGCAGCACGTAAATTTCATTCACTGCTGGTGAAAGAAAAATTTCCCGTAGACCAAGCAAAGTCCAATAAAATCCCTCCGCTCTCAGCATATCCTTCTCAAACACCAAGCCCGCCCTCTATTGCAACCTTCATAATTACCTGTCACCTCTCAAACTGACCTACGTGTTTACTGTAGCAACCAGAGTTTTATATTACTGTACATATTACAATTAAGCTACGTTTAATCAAGTGCGTTGGAGACAGACGTTCTATTTCTTAAATTTCAACTGGATTAATACGCCTCAATGAGGTCCTGTAGTATCAACAAC